>NW_006238938.1:544313-596856 GCF_000226075.1 Solanum tuberosum | reverse complement strand
GTATTGTGAAGCATATGACTTTGTATTGTTGGTTGTGACTTGTAAGGTGCCTATTATGTTGATGTTCATGAGATTTTATCAAAATGGAATGAAAGCATAACTTCTAAACAAATGTCCTTTTTAGCATGTTTTGCATATCCTCATACTTAGTACGTGTGTTGTACTAACCCCTTTCTTCTATTTTACTACAAGTGTAGGTTGTGGTAACTAGGAGGAGATTGTGCTTTGGAGTTGCTTGGATTGCTTCACTCTTCCAAGTCTTTGGTATGTCCTCAAGATTCGAGGACTACGTTTACAAGTTTCTTAGTCATTGCAATAGATACTTAAGTTTCATTTCATTTGTAAAGGGTCGTGCCCCTTAGTACGTTTTAAGTTCTTGTCTAAGATTGGCTAAAGAGACTTAGTAGTTCCGCTTGCGTATTGATGTTTTCAAATGTTGATGACTCTTGAAGTCTTACGGTTTTATTGAGTAAAAGTTTTAAATTCTTAGTGATTTTTATGACCTATTCGATGAATGAATGCTAAGGCTTGTATAAGACCTCCGAGAGGTCGAATACGCATGTAACGGCTAGGGGGTGCTCTCGGGTCGTTACACTACTAGTCATGTGTAGTAGGTGTCATCATGACTTGAGAAATCAGTAGTGACTTCCCATTATTCCCCAACACAGACCGTAAGGAATACAAGATTCTATATGCTTGACAAAGGGCCAAGAAGTCCACTTGCCTCAAACAACAATCAATCAACCAGACACTTGAGCTTTCTTCTTTCGTAGGGTCTCCAAATCAACACAATCTAAAAAATATATGGAATTACAATAAGAACACGAAACCAACAACACCCATATCAATTATTTTGAAAACTAGGGCCAAATTAGCACAAAAATCCATTCATGAAACTAAAGTTAAATCTGGAAATTTGTATCAAATCACGTTACCCAAAGGTCTTAGATCTCAATATAATAGTGAAAATCTCATTGAAAACTAGTTGAAAAAAGCCATGAATTACCATTTTACAAAAAGACTTAAGTTTTTGAAAAATCCCCAAACTTTGCAATTACATAAATAGAACTTGATGTTTAAAATTGTAAACGATAGATGGGAAATGAAGGTTTATGGTCACAAATACTTATGCAAATGTTTTAACTCAAAAAAACACCTTCAAAATCGCCTCTACCGAGCTTCTAGGGTTAAAAAATGCTGGAATGGAGATGAATCCCCGACTTTGGAAAAGAATTATGTTCAGGTCACAAATGCTCATCACGATCACGACACCAAGCTACGTGATCGCGAGGAATTAACAGAGTCAACTCATTAAATTTGACCTTTGCGATCTTGACAGGTCCTTACGCGATCGCGATGCCTTATATCTTTATCATATAGACACATGAATTCTTGATTACTTTTGCATCACATTTGAAACTGATATGGCCAATCGGTCATGCCAATTATTATTTATTTTTCTCAAACCTCCCGCAGAGGTGAGTTGTAGCGTATATCCAATCCATAATGATTTTATCATATCTTGACCCATTCACTTTTAGAATGGTCTAGTAGTCAGATGCTTATCACATGTCACATTCTCTTCAAGAAATAGACTAACCATTTATATCTGTTTCATAAATTAATGGTTTTGTAATTCATCATATTTTCATGACATAACTCAACATCACTTTGAAAGGTTAAGTGTACAACCACTTTATCTTCCTTTATTTTGATGGAGGATTTATAAATTTATCGAACGGAAAAGGGCCTAAAATACCCTTGAAGTATTAGAAATGGTACAAAACTACCCTTCATCCACCTATTGGCTCCAAAATACCCTTGTCATCCACCTTTGGGTCTAAAATTGACCACTTATTTAATAGTTTTGAATTTAAACTATTTAAATATTTTTTTAAACGTGGCGCACAACTATTGGTTATAGTTTAATTTATTAATATAATTTATAAACTCACCCATTACCCACCCATTACTAATTAAACCCGTTCCAAACCCGACCCAATTACAAACTCGCCCCAAATCCACCTCTTAAACAAAACCCTAAACCCTTCCTTTTCAACATTGTCTTCTTCACAGTCAATTTGTCCAGGTTTATCAAATTAGTGTTTTAATAAACCATACATTCAACATTAACAAACAAACCACCACATTGGCTTCCAAACAAGACCAGTTCAATAGTTAATAATCAACAAATGAATTACAAAGACCATTCATTCAACATTAACAAACAAACAACCTCATTGACTTCCAAACAAGAGCTAGAGATAGTAATATAGACGAGTTAACTGAGAAAGCAGAAAAACACTAAACTTATAATTCTAGGATAAATTTTTCTATCAATTCTTCATCATGAATCAATTTTTCAAAAACATAAGATTGGTTCTTGGGATTTTCAATTCCATTAAAATTCAACCAAAAAAAAATTGAAAATTGACTGGGCAATTTTTTAATCTGTCTGAATCTTGGAAATCAATGGAGGGTTTTGTTAAACGAAGGAGAAATTGACTAAGAGGAAGACAACGTTAGAAAGGAAAGGGTTCATGTTTTGTTTAATAGGTGGATCTGGGTGGGGTTTATTAATTGGGTCGGGTTTAATTATTAATGGGTGGGTTTATAAATTATATCAATAAATTAAAATATAGCACATTGTTGAGCGCCGTGTATTTTAAAAACTATTGAAATAGTTTAAATTTATAACTGTTAAATAAGTGGTCAATTTTGGACCCAAAGGTGGATGATAAAGGTATTTTGGAGCCAATAGGTGGATGGAGGGTAGTTTTGTACCATTTCCTATACTTTGAGGGTATTTTAGGCCCTTTTTCGTTTATCAAATTATTAGGTCGCACAATGACCACATGTTTAATGACATTTCATACCATTATGATGAGAAGAATTACCTTCACATTTTAAAGGATTACTTAGGGAACCCATAGTGTTCTTCCTTTTATAGTTACCACAATGATGACTATTATAATTCTTTCCCTCAACGCCCTTATTCATACATTCAATCACTTGTCAGCTTTAGACTTTTTATTCATTGCTACCACATTCATATGATAGAATAAAGCAATTGCATGGATTTCAAACTTATCATGTACAACTACCACATTCACTTCAAGGAATGGAGCAAATTCAATGAGACGAATTTCTTGACTTTTAATTCAAAAATATATTATTTTTATCATAGTCATCATTGTGTCATCACTATGGTGCGTTGAGACTCAAACTCACTGTCTTACCCATATAACGTGTGTTAGGCCATAAATCTATGGGTCTTGAACCCAATATTTTATCATCGTGATGCATCAAAACTCAAATTGATGTCTTACCCTTACCATGACCCGACTCCTCGAGTCATGATGACACATACTTAAACCCACCTATAGCTAAACTTACCTGTATATCATGATTGGTCTCCTAGGTAGCCTCTTCAACTAGACAATGCCTCCAATGGACTTTAACCACATGAATGAATCTCTAGTGCAACTGCCGCAGATCTTTAGAAAGAATGGCAACTGGCTCCTCCACGAAGGTCAAGTGATCATCCAACTCCACCGCATCATATTGAAGCACATGCGACTCATCAAGAACATATTGGTACAACATTGAAACATGAAATATTGGGTGGATAGTTGAGAACATTAGAAGCAAAGCTAACTTATAAGCAACCTATCAGATTGTCTGAGGGATCTCAAAGGCTCAATATAGCTCGGGCTAAACTTGCCCCGCCTCCCAAATCTCATCACGCCCTTCATGGTCATGAATCACCCTTACCTCTATCACAAACATAATAGAGACCGGCACACCATGAAGATGAGTCAACTTGTGATAGAGGTAAGGGTGATTCAGGCCCATGAAAGGCGTGATGAGATTTGTGAGGCGGGGCAAGCTTAGCCTAGGTATATTGGGCCTTTTGAGATCCTTCAGAGAGTTGGATAGGTTGCTTATGTGTTAGCTTTGACTCTAATGTTCTCAGCTATACACTAGTATTTCATATTTTAATGTTGTGTCGGTATGCTCCTTAAGAGCCGCATGTGCTTTAGTATGATGCGGTGGAGTTGAATGATCGCTTGCCTTCATGGAGGAGCAAGTTTCCAGTCTTGCCAAAGATGTGTGACGGTTGAGCTCAAGAGTCATACATGTTGTTAAGGTCTATTGGAGGCATCGTCTAGAGTAGGAAGCTACCTGGGAGACCAAGCATGATATGCAGGTCGGCTTACCTACTAGCGGGTTTTAGTACGTACCATCATGACTCGGGGAGTCAGGTCATTACAAGTTGGTATCAGATCCCTACGTTCATCATGTCACAACCCAAACAAGAGGAGGTGTCACTGGAAGTCAATACCTTATTCAATCGATTGAGCCACTAAAATAGACTAATTGACCAAACTGTTGGCCTAGAAGGTCAGAGATCATAACATCTAAAATACTAAGCCTGGACCATTAAGGTCATAACCTGAATAACAACAACGATATATAGACAAAGGTAGACAAGCCAAAAATAATAAACTACTAGCTGGCCGACGAGGCAACAATTGAGAATACACATACATACATTTCTATACATGCCAAGCCTATGTGGCTAGAGACTAGAAACTGTAGAAAGAAACCCACAATATTGTGCCCACAATAACCTCTAAGAGTGTCATAGGCACTGGTCGAGACAAGGCCCCAAATATACCTTAACTGTACAACAATAGTTAACATCCTATGAAAGCTCCAGGAAGAGGTAGAGCTTACCAACTCACAACTGAACCCTGAATCCTAGTTGGGGGGTCAACCAGAATACCTACCTGGACCAGCACACACGAAACAAAAATGCAGAGTCCCCAGGCAATGGGACGTCAATACGAATAAAAATGTACTGGTTTGTAAGGCAGAAAGTAGAATCATAAATAGCTGCTATAAAAAGGGTAATAAAGATACCACCTGAAATAGAAACTCTGATAGCCTCCATGGCTGACATCCAACCTTATACAAATTAAGTATGCATGATATGCTCTCAGAATCGTATGTCGTGAATACATACATACATACATATCTATACATATATATATATATATATATATATATATATATATATATATATGCATGGCATACCCTACTAAGTGCTAGAAATAGTGGTACCTTCCGCTGGCTAACCAAAATCATATTCACAAACCGGTGGCAATATCTGTCTCATACGTATAAATATAGCCAATGGGCCCCATACCTTCCAATTATAACTTAGGAGTAGAATGCATAGCATGTCATGGATTCGTAATGCATTTATGTAACCATAATCATATTTCCAATCTTGGTCCGTTGGTACTCTTGTCCTCATAATCTCGTAATCACATTCGTATCACATGTAAATTTTCGTAGAACCTTATATTTTTGTAGATTAACTGGAACACTTAAATAAAATTAAGAAAGCTAACTTAAACCTAAAGATGTTCATAAATAGCTTAAGGTGCTTCACTTAGTTTTTATATATGTTTCCTTAGTAATTTGTAAAGAAAGTATTTCCAAAAAATAAAACATGCCCTTTAGTAGTTTAAACATACGAGTTAAATGAAGAGTTTGGGAAATCAACATATTATTTTTAAGTTTTTCAAACAAAAAAAAAATTCATTGATTTCAAATTCTTAAAGTTCCTCCCTAATCCTTCTAAGTTACAACATCTAAAGAAAGAATAAGAATTTATACACATGGACCTATAGTCAACGGAATTGACAAAATGACATATAGACACCGAGTACCTTATAAATCGAATGAGTGGAATATCAACATAATGGAGTCCCAAAACATATGTCAGCTGCAATCCCAATGCCTTTCGCATAAGCTCTGTCTAGCAATAGAATCGTAAAACAACCTTTGACGAATTAGGATTCTAAAGTTCATGCTCAAAGAAAGTAACGCTTAGCCTTAACATACTTCAAATCTGGGTATTTCGGTATTAATATGGACTATACCCCTTACTTAGAGTATGTAATCTACACAAAATCATGTCACAAAACCATTACAGATAGAGTCTTAACACGTAGGTGTCAAGGTAGAAATTTAGAGATTACTAGTAGAAATATTATCTTTCCAGACCATTTTTTAGTGTGTGTCATTACATTTTCTTCTCCAAAGTACAAAACCAAACTAATGACATAACAGACATTTTTGAAGAAGTTATTAACAAGTGGAGGCATACGCAATAGTCAACAACAACCAAGTAGAGTTTTCTTGCACAATAATAAAAACTCGGCGTATCGTCACACCTCTCATTTCCAACCCGAAAAGAACAACAACAAAATACCAACCATGAGTCATTAAACCATTAAACCTAGAAAAAATATACATAATATAGTCTTACAATTTTTCAATATCACCATAACAACTCGAACTCATGGCTTCCGGTCACCATCCTGATAATTTGTCCAATAATTACGTTTGGAATCATGTCTTTCTCTTCATAAGCAATTAGAAGTTAAAAGGGTAGAACCTTAACTTAAACTTGGTGGAGCTTATTCTATTTGAGCATTTCTCCTCAATAACAAAAAGTTTCCTCAAACACAAGATGTTGAACCAAGAAGAAACCATTTGAAAATCGCAAAGTAATAATAGAACTTATGTTAGACTAATTTATCTTACAATCAGATACCCGTCTATACTTCTTCTTCTCTTCCAGACTCATATTATCAAAAACCACACACAACCAACTCATTTCCGAAAATTCCAACAACAACAACATCAGAAAATACTTCAAAACAGCCCAACATCACATAACTATCCAAATACGATTTTTGAGGTGTCAATTCGTGTTCTTGCTTATATAGCATAACAATAACTTGGAATCACTCAATAAAATGAAGGGTTAAAATTATTACCTCAAAACAGCAGGAACACCACCTCAAAACGAAACTCATTCGCCACGAAGAATCCTTTAAATCACAACCAACGAGGAGGAAGGAAGTAACACAATCTCTATAAACATTCCTAGGGTGAAACCACATTGAAATCATATAGATCTTAGCTTTGGCATAGGGGAACTTTTAGAGAGAATTTAGAACTGTTTTCTTCTTGTTTGGTTGAAAATAATGAGATAAAACGAAGGGAAATCAAATCTTATAATGCTAAACACACATAAGGGCTACGGACCCAGCTTCACCTGCCTACTCGTGCACTCTCACAAAAATCTAAATATCATACAATTCTGAAGTTGTATGGACAAACGATTTAGTGCATCGGAAAATATACTCGCAGACCTTCAATTTGGTATATTGTGGTTCTTCTAAAGCTTTATAGGTTGGGAGGAAAGCTCCGAGACATTTTGCCCAAATTTCAAAAAGTTTATCAAAGAAACTTACTCTAACTTTTCTTGACTTTTATCTCCCAACTTGCTTGACTGCAAAACTTAACTTACGATCATTGGGCCACTATATCATCTTATAAAACATCCTTCTTATCATACAAGACACTCTTACTCTTACCCCGAAGGTACTGGTTAACTTAAACCTTCCGAACAGACAGGGTGTTAAAAGAGACATTCTTTAACTCGAACTTGTTTAAGGGCATCCTTTACCCATAACATTAGTCTAATTCTTTGATTTTACCAACCCTTTGAATCCTTATTATCTTCACGTGACACACCAAGTTATATAAACCTCATACACTCATGCAATGCTACGCATATTATGCGAAAGAACCACATGATCTCACATTCTCCTTTTCTTAAGAACATTCATCTGCGAATGGATACGAACAATCCCTTCGTTGTACTTCCTTGCTGCTACTATGCCATTTGCAAGGTTATATTTGTTACGTCCGCAAATATTGAATCCAGTTCAGAAAACTCCACTCACAGGGCTTCGTATAGCTAGGTTGCAACAAGCCATATAAACTGCATTTTGAGGTATTTAAAATCCAATTAGGTTCGTGTACAGGAAAAATTGTCAATTATTGAAATGCAACTCACCTTAAATCGTCAATAGCTGAGGGTACTTCTTCCGTAATTCCTACTTGGCTTCTCAGGTTATTTCTTTGACATTGTTATTCTGCTGTAAATCTTTCTTACATGTCAATCCAACATAGCCACGAATACCTCAAGTTACGACAAGTCCTTAGAGACATGAATATCCTTAATGGGCATAATCCGTGAAGCATTTCCAATACTTTTCTACAACATAGATACATGGAACACTAGATGGACCGATTTCAATTCTGAAGGCATATCAAGCTTGTAGGCCATATTGCCTTACATACCTTGGACTCGACTTCACATTCTTTTCCAATCACATAATACCCTTCGTAGGCAATACATTATAGAAAACACAATCTTTTATGTCAAACTCTAAGTCTCACAGTCAAACATTTGCATAAGACTTATGCCCACTCTATTCTATCTACAACCAATCTCCAATGAGCTTTACCTTCTCTATCACATGTTGGACTATATCGGGACCTATCAACTCTACTTCCCTATTCTTGATCTAATCAATCGGTGACCTGCAATTCCGCCCATATAGTGCTTCATAAGGAGCTATCTGAATACTTGCTTAGAATTTGTTATTATAAGAAAACTCAATCAGTAACACGTGATCATACCAATACCCACTAAAATCTAGCACACATACCCATAACATGTCCTTGAGTATTTAGATCATACGTTTGGCTTGGCCATAATTCTAAAGAAGAAAATTCATCCTAAGATTAACTTGAGTCCCCACACCCTTCAACAAGGATCTCTGTGATTGTGGTTTAAAATGTGTCCATCTATCTGAAATAATCAATACTGGACACAATGGAGTCTGAATATCTCTCTAATGTACATCATAACATAACTTTCCACTAGAATATAGTCCTGACTAGATAGAAATGAGCTGATTTCATCAACTTGTGAATTGTCACCCAAATGGATTGATCTTACCTCGCGAATGAGGAAATCATGTGACAAAATTCATACTTATATCCTTCCACTTCCACAATGGAATAACTATCTCCTAAGTCAGAAAACTAAGCAAACTAAACTTCTGATGCTCTACATCTCCCTATTGACAAAATAGCTCCTTAAGACCATGACACATTTTCATGGATCCTATGTGAACAGAGTAGTGAGAATGGTTTTCACATACCATAATTTTCTATAGAAGCCCAGTGGCATTCAAAACATATAACTGATCTCTGAATCAGAAGATTGTATCTCCTGCTCTATCAAAGGTAAAAATAAAATCTACTGCTAAGCCTTGCCTCTGAACTGATCTAAGCTCAGATCCTCATTTTTTCATGCCTTCACCTCCACAAATAGATATTATATTACTCAAAACTTTGACTCTACGATCATTGGACTTTAATAATCTTACCCCCAACTAACTAGCTAGATAATAGAGCTCTTAGGCCATCTCCTGGTTCTCAGCACCCAAAGGTGATAGACTGCCCATAGAATTACGATTGAGGGCATCCACTACTATATTTTCTTTCCTTGGATTATATAAGATATCCACATCAATGAATTTCAGAAATTCATGCCATCAACGCTATTGTAGGATTACCCTTTTTTAAATATAAAAGTATACTAGGGGCTCTAACGATCCGTAGAAATATCAGCATTAGATATATTCAAGTAATGCCTCAAAATCCTCAAGGAATGAATAATTGTAGTCAACTCTAAATCATAGGTTGAGTAGTTATTTTCATTCTTCTTTAACTATTATGAAGCATAAGAAATTACCTTTCTATGATGTGTATGAACATAAACCAACCTAATGCTTGAAGCATAAAAATACAGTGTATTGCCCTCTGGACCGTCTTGTAGGACCAGAACTGGTGCTAAAGTCAATTTATCTCCCAGCTTGTTGAATCTCCCCTCGTAGGTTATGGTCCACTGAAACTTAGCTTCTTTCCGAGTCAACTTTTTTAAGGGTGCTGAAAGTGAACAAACAAAATCCTTCCACCAACCTTATGTAATACTCCACCAATCCCTAGAAAGCTTCGAACTTCCACTAGGTTCATAGGTCTAGGCCAAGTCTTCACGGCCTCAATCTTCTGTAAGTATAACCCAATACAAGGATCTAATACAATATGCCCCCCCCCCTCCCTCCAAAAAAAAACCAATGAACATAACCAGAACTCATACTTTGAGATTTTAGCATACAACCTCTAACCTTTGGGTAATTGAAACACTACATGGACTCTATGCTTTGCTTCTGAATGAGAATGTACCAGAATATCATTAACTAATACAATTAAGAACAAGTCTAAAATGACATGGATATACTATTCATCATGTTCATAAATATTGTTGGGTCATTCGCCAATTTGAAAGACATTACAAGAAACTCAAAATGGTCATATCTAATCCAAAAGATTATCTTTTGAATATTACTCTCTCAAACAATTACCTTGTGGTAACCTAAATGTAAATCAATTTTTGGGAAGCATCCAACATTCTATAGTTGGTAAAAAAACCCATCAATCCTTTTTAGCGAATATTTGTTCTTTATAGTTACCTTATTCAGTTTTGGTAGTCTATACACTTCTACAATGAGTCATCTTTTTTCGCACAAATAGCATTGGTGCACCACTTGGTGATGCACTAGTCCTGATGAGCCCTTATCTAATACATCCTTCAATTGTTTTTTACAATTCCATTAATTTTGATGGTGCTATTCTAAATTAGGGAATTGATATTGGTAGAGCATTTGGTAATGTATCAATAGAAAACTTAATCCCCTGTTCTAGGGAAACAACAAGAAGCTCACCTGGAAATACATCTAGAAACTCATTGCCCACTAGAATAACTCAAGAGTCGAGGGCTTAGCATCAATATCTTCAACTCGTTGGGAAAATATGATAAGTCCCACCTTTGGCAAATATTTCTTTGCCAGAAGATTGCAAATAAACTTGCCTTTTGGTATTGCAGCATTAGCCTTTCATTTTCATACTACTTACCCTAGGAATTGAAATCTAACATTTTTCTCTCAGTAGTCGACATTGGCATAACAAGGTTTCAACTAATCCATGCCTATATTAATAACAACGTCGAACATCTCTATCTCTATCAGGTCTATAAATTTCCCATGACCAACAATTTCTACCGTAAATCCTCGATAAATCCTCTAAAGAATATAAGAAACACAAAGAATGATTTAGATTTCATACGTACTTATAACTCAACTCTATAGCATGATTTATAAATTGAAAGAAGTGTAACAAGTCCTAAATGCCCTATTGCCCCTTGATTATAAGTGTGGTGCACAACATACCCATAAACAAGAATCTAAAAGACACGGCTTGTGGACTCCCTAGAACACGACCTGCACTTATACCAAGTTTGTCACGATCCAAACTAGAGGAGGCGTGACTAGAACTCAATATCTTATTCAATCGATTTAGCCACTAAAACATACTAACTAACCAAACTGTGGGCCTAGAAGGTTGGGGCAGTATAACATCTAAAATACTAAACTTGGACCATAGAGTCATAACCTGAATAACAACAACTCATATAGACAAAGGTAGACAAGACAAAAATAATAAGGTACTGGCTGGTCGACAGGGCCATAATTGAGGACATACACATACATACATATATATATACATGCCAAGCCTATGTGACTGGAGATTGGAAACTGCAGAAACAAACTAAGAATACCGTGTCCACAATAGTCTCTAAGAGTGTCATAAGCACTGGTCGAGACAAGGCCCCGACTAAACCCAAACTGTACAAAGAAAGTAAACATCCTATGAAAACTCTAGGAAGAAGTGGAGCTTACCAACTAGTAGTTGAACCGCGAATCCTAGTAGAAGGGTCAATCAAAATCCCTATTTGGACCTGCACACACGAAACAAAGATGCAGTGTCCCCAGGCAATGGGACATCAGTATGAATAAAAATGTATTTGTATGTAAGGTAGAAAGTAGAATCATAAATAGATGCTATAAAAAGAGTAATAAAGATACCACCTGAAATAGAAACTCTGATAGCTGGTACCTTCCGGTAGCTAACCAGTATCATATTTGCCAACTACTGGCAATCTGTGTCAGATACGTATAAATATAAGTAATAGGCCCCATACCTTTCGATTATAGCTCGGGAGTAGAATGCATAGCATGTGATGTCATGGATTCATAATGCATTTATGTTACCTTAGTCATGTTGCAAATCATGGCCGGTTGGTACTCTTGTCCTCATAATCTCGTAATCACATTCTTATCACATGTAATTATCTCGTAGAACCTTATATTCTTGTATATTAAACTAGAACACTGGAATCAAATTCATAAAGCTAACATAAACCTAAGGATGTTCATAAAGAGCTTAAGGTGCTTCACTTAGTTTATATATATGCTTGCTTAGTAATTTGTAAAAGAAAATATTTCCAAAAAAAAAACATGACCTTTAGTAGTTTAAACATACGAGTTACATTAAGAGTTTTGGAAATAAACATATTATTTTAAGTTTTTTTTTAAAAAAAAAAATTAACGAGGAAGGAGCACTAATTTCAAATTATTAATGTTTATCCCTAATCTTTCTAAGTTACAACACTTAAAGAAAAATAAGAATATATACACATGGACCTATAGTCAAGGGAATTGAAAAAATGACATATAGGCACCAAGTACCTTATATATCGAACGAGTGGAATATCAACATAATGGAGACATAAAAATACGTCAGCTGTAATCCCAATGCCTTTAACATAATGTCTTTCTAGCAATAAAATAGTAAAACAACCGTTGACGAATTAGAATTCTAAAAATCATGCTGAAAGGAAGTAACGATTTGCCTTAACATACCTAAATTCTAGGAATTGTGGTATTAATATGGATTGTACCCCTTCCTTAGAGTATGTAATCTACATGAAATCATGTCACACAACCATTACAGATAGAATATTAACACGTCAGGGTCAAAGTAGTAATTTAGAGATTACTAGTAGAGTGATTAGCCTCCCAGACCCTTTTTTAATGTATGCTTCATTACATTTTCTTCTCCTATTTACAACCCCAAACTAATGAAATATCACACATTTTTGAAGCAGCTATTAACAAGTGAAGGAATATAGAATAGTCAACAAAAACCAAATAGAATATTCATTCACAACAATTAAAACTCAGTGTATCGCCACACCCCTCCTTTCCAACCCCAAAATAAACACAACCAAATACCAACCATGAGTCTTCAAAACATTAAAGCCAAAAAAAAATATAATACATTCCTATAATTTTTTAATATAACAATAACAACTCGAACTCACGACTTCGGATCACCATCCACATAGTTCGTCCAATAATTACGTTTGGAATCATGTCTTTCTCTTCATAAGAAATAAGAGGTTAAAAGGGCAGAACCATAACTTGAACTTGATGGAGCTTATATTATTTGAGCATGTCTTCTCAATAACAAACAGTCTCCTCAAACACAAGACGTTGAACCAAGAAGAAACCATTTGAAAATCGCAATGCAATAATAGAAATGTTACACTAATTTATCTTACAATTAAATAAATACCCATCTATATGTATTCTTCTCTTCCAGACTCATATCAGCAACAACCACACACAACTAAATAATTTCCGAAAATTCCAGCAATAACAACATCAGAAAATACTTCAAAAAATCCCAACATCACATAACTATCCAAATACGATTTTTCCGCCATCTATTCCTGTTCTTGATTATATAGCATAGCTATAACTTGGAATCACTCAAAACCATGAAGGGTGAGAATTATTACCTCCAAACATCAACAACACCACCAAAAAGCGAGACTCCTTCACCATGAATAATCATTCAAATCACAAACAACGAGGAGGAAACAAGTAACACAGTCTCTATGAAAATTGTGACGGTGAAACCACATTGAAATCATATAGATCTTGGATTTGATGATAGGGGAACCTTTAGAGAGGATTTATGACTATTTTCTTATAATTTGGTCGAATATAATGAGATAAAATGTAGGGATATAATATCTAATTATTCTAAACCAATATAGGCTCTAGGGGTCCACCTTCACGTGCCTTCTTGTGCAATCTCACTAAAATATGAATATCTTTCAATTTTGAAGTTGTATCGACAAACGGTTTAGTACATAGGAAAGTAGACTCGTAGACCTTCGATTTGGTATATTGGCATTCTTCTTATGCTTCATATATTGGGAGAAAAGCTCGTAGTCATTTAGCCCAAATTTCATAAAGTTTATTAATGAAACTTACTCTAACTATTGTTGAATTTTACCTCCTAACTTGCTTGACTGCAGAACTTAACTTACAATCATTGGGCCACTATATCACCTTATAAAACATCCTTCTTAGCATACAAGACACTCTCAGTCTTACCCCGAAGGTACTGGTTAACTTAAACCTTCCGAACTGGCGGGGTGTTAGAAGAGACATTCTTTAACTTGAACTTGTTTAAGGGCATCCTTTACCCATAAGTTAGTCTAATTCTTTGAATGTACTACCCCTTTAAAACCTTATTATCCCGACGTGATACACCACGTTATATAAACCTCATACACTCATGCAATGCTACGCATATTATGCCAAAGAACTACGGGATCTCACACATCAATCTCACTTGTAAAGAGCTAATACATAGTAGAGTCCTACCTATATTTGGGAGGCTACATGGTGTCCTTAGGAATCTATCTCTTTTGTATCACTTTCGTGCAACCTATGTCATGTTGGTTTCTTGGAATCACACTTGTCACTCTTGCTAGATGGGCTGGGAGTTGACCAGTTGAGTTGATTATCACTCTTGCTAGTTTGGTTGGGAGTTGACTGGTTGAGTTGATTGTCACTCTTTCTAGCTGGGCTAGGAGTTGACTTGTTCTTTGATTTGGATCTGTATTACTCTTTTGTATTGTAGACATAAGCTATTATGTGTACCTGTCGGGCTAATGGGGTCTGCTCAGGTTTTATTTAAACTTGAGCATGGGTGTACCTTCTAGGCTTCTGGGTCCATGATGCCTACTGAGTACCTAGTTTTGGTACTTATGCTACACTCTGCATTTCTTCCTGATGCAGGTCCTAGTACCAACTACCAGCAGAGATCGTTCATACCATTTTGTGCAGCTTCAGGATATCGGAGACAGGGGTGAGCACTTGGCGTCCTGAAACAGCCTTTATCATTCTGTATATATGTTAGCTTGTATTTTGCGTTTGAGACAGCTTGTTGTGGTCCACTTTTGGGACTTATATTTACTCTTGTTAGGTGACTTTGTACTCGTGACTTAAAGCTTCTAGGAGGGTATCTATTGTATATAATTTTGGGTTTGCTTTTTGTTTCTGTCTTTTCTTATTATTAGCATTAGCTGTTGTTTTAGTTCTACCCTTGTACTCACTACATGTAATTCTGGGTACGGGTCGTCTTATCTACTACTAGGTTTTAGTAGGTGCCATCATGACTCAGGGAGTCGTGTCGTGACAGCCCTCTTTATGAGATAGAACTTGAATCTACAATTTTACCCTCAAACATTTTTCATTATGGTTTTCGGACCTTAACCCGATGTCTTACCCTTTTGGTACAATGGGACTTTAATTCACCATCTTACCCTTAACAAATGGTATAATAATATCAGTTGAAGATTATTTCTAAATCTTAAAAAGATTCTAGAAAATACATACCTGATTTTATGCATAGAATATTCTTGATTGCAGTAGCTATCATTTTCCCTTCTAGATTCTCACTATGAGATCAACCAGAACATGAGCTATAGAAAAATTAAAATTCCATCTCAATTGGCTACATTGGTGTGTTGATAACGTCTTGTAATATAAAAGCAATATTCTACAAGAAATATAGATACAAGATATGAAGAGTAGAATGTAGAGATCATCTTATTCAAATGTCGTCTAGTCTCTCACAATAGTGAATGAACAACCCTATTTATAGGTTGAGAAATCACTCCAAAAGTCACCATATTAAATATCATAATGAATAGATACATTCTTATCGAAAATGATTCATAGAACCTAAGGAGTATATATATATATATATATATATATACTAGACTTTGGACACGTGCGTTGCACATGATTATCAATTAAGAAAATTTAAGTGAAGATTTGAATAATAAGCTTTACACAATAATATTGTAGATTCTTTTGTGAATGTTCAATGCGGCTCATTATATATATCTTTTATTCACACAAACCTATAAAGATGGTCAATGAAAAATTTTATTAGTTAAATGAAATAATGTACATATTTATTTCAATTTGATGAGGTTAAATGATGTGATTAGTCGTATCTCACTAATATTACCTTATAGATGACATTTGTTGTATGTTTTTCTTGTCATCTAACCAGATGTGCTTTGCACGTGTATTTAACTTAATCTGTTTAGATGTCATATGAACATGTGGAGATGTCATATGACTTTTAAATGATTCATATATATTCACATATTTTCACTTTTTTGTGAGTTTTATTAAAAAAAAGAAATCAAAAAATTTTAAAATATTTTATTTTGAAGTTAGAAGATTTTGTTAACTTGATAATACATTTTTGACATATATAAATACTGATACAAACTTCAACTGGGGTTATTACAAGTCATATAAGCGTTTCTTCGTCGAAAATACTTAAATATTAAGAAATAGTAAATCAGTAAACCAAAAGACAAATGTTTATATAGTAATAAGTATATTGAAGCAAACTTTCTGACAATCTAAATCACATAAATAACATTGATAAATAAAGTCATTATTGTGTCTTGAGCATAAAAAAAAAAAACAAATTGTGACAATTCTCTAACTCTTGAGAAGTTTAATTATTTTTTTAAGAAGATATTCAGAAGCATATATTTACATCACAAGAGATATTGTTAACAAAAACAAATGAATTTAGACTATATCATGTTAACTTCATATATTGGAAGATTACATACAAATGTAAATACTAAGAAAAATATATTTATGATAATATCATAATTATTTCCTCAAGTACTCGAGGTTAAGGGGGCATACCCTCTTAGGATAGAACAATTTACTTCATCAGAATAGTGGTACCTCATATTCTGCTAAACTTCAAACTAAATCAACGATAATAAATCACACAAAAAAATTTAAAATGCAAGAAGAAGAAGTGTTGAAGATTAAAAAAATTGTGGTTGAAAATGAGAGGAAACTCCTCTATTTATTGTCAACAAAGGGTAGTATGAACAAATATTTTTTCTGTCTTATCTGAGTTATTATGACCTTTCAAAGAAGTTACAACCCTTTCTAAAAGTCACGACTAATTGAAAAAGTCACAAATCTTTGGAAAAGTCAGAACCCTTTGAGAAAAATCACAACTCATCGGAAAAGTCATAACCTAAGTTAGGGATATTATAGTAATATAACATTCAAGTTAGGAGTTCATGCTTTTAAGGTAATATAGATATAGATAGATATAGATATAGTTCATGTAAGTGGTTCATGTATTGAGTAAATGGATAATCTCCTAATTCAATGGATTCATAACAGATTAATTATATTTGGAAAAGCCCAAAAAATATGAAGAAGAATTGAGGAGAATTGGTTAAGAGAACAAAGATCCACCAAAGATTATTTATTAGTATTCATTGAATTATGTTGTTAATTAAAAGGTTACTCAGATTTTTGAAGTTACAAGAAACTTTGTATGCATATTAATAGATTAGTGGAAAAGACTTTCCATTATGATTATTTATTTAAAAAATTAAAAGTTATATTATTATTATTATTATTATTATATGATCAACTATGATTTAATATCTTCCCACTTTTAATATTTAGTATAATTATCATTATTATTTAATATTCTATTACTTAGATATTTTATAATATTTTTATTTAATATATGGGTCAAATGATAATCCAACTTTATACTTTGGAGCTTCCCACTTTTAGTAATACTAGTTTTTCGACTCGTGCATTGCACGTGGTTATCGTTTCAGGGTATACATGCTATGGTAAAATACTATTAATATTATTTAAGCATAATTTTGTATAGTTAATAAACTTTACACGAAATAATATAGTAGATTCTTCTATGAATACTCAATGTGGATCGTTGTATCTTTAGTTATTCAGCCGAACTTATGAAGACGGTCAATAAAAGTGTTATTAGATAAATGCAATAATTGTTTATTTATTTCAATTTTATGAAGCTTAAATATGAAAATAATCATATCTCACTAACACTTTCTAATAGAGAACATTCCTTGTGTATTTTCCTTGTCGTCTAACCCAGTTATTTTATCATAACCAAGACCTTCATCGTCAATTCACTACACCAAAAGAGGTCTTTAGCGGCAATAATTTTTCCTTTTAGTGGCAATACTTATTACCGAAAAAACATTTAGCGGCATTTAACTAAATGCCATTGCATCCAATATCGCTAAAGCTTTTAGCGGCATTTATATCGAGTGCCGGTAAAGACCAATATTATTGCCGCTAAAAGTAATTACTTTTTGCGGCATTTATTCAGAGGCAATTACTATTGCCGTTAAAACTACCTTAGAAATGCCTATTTTGTGGCTTTCGCAATTGCCGGTAAAAGATACAACAATTGCCAGTAAAGGAGACTTATTTTAGTTGTATTTACCATGAAAAAAAAAATTAGCCATTAATTCACCTTAATCCACATATTTAGTCAATCACTATTTTAAAACTACAAAAACAAAATTCACAAGAGAAATAAGTTCAAAGGCAATAATAGAGGAATTTACCCAAATTCAAAACAATGCCATTCACTTAACAACATTCAAACTCAATACAGCCACTTCTTTGTCTACCCGTGGTAAAATATTTTTATGAATCATCGAAAAGAAAAGAATGCATTCAATAATGTAAAAACAAAGAAATTGATCAACACATTTTTACACTAGTTAAACTGTGGCATCTTCCGGGATCACGAGCATCTGCAATCTGTGCCAATTCTTCTGTTTCTGCTAACACTTCAACATCAACCAAAATTAGATCTGCCTTGATCCAACACCAGGCTCTTGTTTCAAACTATAAATTTCCTATGTCAGTCAAAAGTTTTGATACCTTGACTGGTTACAGATTCAAATTCTCAAACTTCTGTCCATTCAAAGTTCTCTCCATGTTCTCTATACTTTATAGCATATCCAACAATTGCCTCAGCCAATGGATGCTCACTATTTACCTAAATAGAACCAAGTGACAGTTATCAGTCTCATATGTTAGTATGGACAAATCAAGTTGTTCCTCTTGATAAAAGATTCTAGTTAATAAAAATTGGTATAAACTGATCTAGAGGTATATTGTGCCACTACTTTTAGCTGGATACTATGTGACATATGCAAGATCACAGAGAAAAACTTCATAGATTAGATGTCTATAAAACTAGCAGCGCAAGACTAGCATAAGAAACAAAGTGATAGAAGTTGATCAATCTCATCTCCGTTCAATAATAAAAGCTTTACCATATCGACATGATTTTCTTATATTGCAACGTGGATAACAGTTGATCTATGTTGATCTTTTGAGTTAACAAGTAATCCATGTTTAAA
The DNA here is from genome assembly GCF_000226075.1 of Solanum tuberosum. Lineage (NCBI taxonomy): Eukaryota > Viridiplantae > Streptophyta > Magnoliopsida > Solanales > Solanaceae > Solanum > Solanum tuberosum. The sequence goes on along the minus strand of NW_006238938.1, from coordinate 577,382 downwards.
TAGATGCCCAATGGTACATGATTTCAAATATGGGATGGTGTTTTGCTGCTATAGCTTCCCATAATGCGGTGTCACCATTTATATATGTTATTAATGGAATAAATAATTAAGAACTCATATAACACTTGGCCTGTCAAAAAATTTAACTTAATTTTACAGTGACATTTATTGAGATTGTCATACCTTGTAAGTGTATGTTACATCCTGACTGAGAAGCACCATTACACGTTCTTCGTGCCCTTTTAATACTGCTATATGCTGATGCAATGCAGAGAGAGCATAGATGTTGACAAACTCAGATACAACAGGTATATTGATAGCATAAGTATATGAAAATACTAAGATTGAGCTCTAAATTGACACATTTGAAAGATCACTAATGAACTTGAAGGAAGTTCTTCATCACGGTGATGTTATCCTCCTGCCTGCTCTTCATCTCTTCAATCAAAGAATTAACTATATATAAACACAACATGCAGTTTTAGTTAGTTTCACGTTCCTTGGCTCGGAAAAATCTGCCCTGGCTCGAAAACCAGTAGTGCGAGACTAAACAGGGACCGGTAAGCATGGGTCACCACCTTCATTTATCCAATTGGCAGAAAAGTAGTGCAAGACTAAACTGGAAATAACTGGTCCTGCAACAAATGCAAACAGATAACGGACATGCCTAACTATTTTGAAATTAACAAACAAAGGTGCTCATTATAACAGGAAAAGGCTTCTAATGAAATAAATTGCAGATAATCATTTCAACGAACCACATAATAATATTGTTCAAAGAAAAAGACATAGTTTTATGGTCTAAAGAGCCATCAATTCTCTTCTCATATTTGTTTACTTCCATAGCATTCAAGAGAGGCCCCATGGTGGAGTCGGATGTCTTCCCGAAACGAATGATAATACAAAGGGCAAGGATAAGTTGAAATAGCCAGGATCATATAAATGATATTTCCCATGGGCATTCTCTTGGATATTAACAACAAGCATTAGTTATCATCTTGAGATTATCAACACTTTCTAGTGTTTTACTTGTAACAATCTGCACATAGGGATTAGGAACTTTTTCTTTCATTTGTAGCAAGTTAAGTCAAATCTCAATCAATGGCAGATCCTTAACATATTATTATATTGTATAAGAATCACTCTGTTGGACACCAATTGACGCAAGCCAGCCTTCAAGAATTGGACTGAGCTATTCAACACAGTCTAAAATTTTATCCTCCAAAAGGTCAAAACTTTTCCTGCTTAAAGTCTGTTCTTTATTGGAGTTCCCGTTTCAGATGTACGATAGCGAGTCAAAGAGTTAAAATGGTAACATGGTCGATCAAATCATCAAGCATGAAACCAAAAGCACCCACAATACATACATTCCATGAATATGCATTCAAGTATAGATACATCCTTAAAAGTATGACACCTAGAAATGAGACAAATAAAGCATTTCATTTCTCCCATTCTTCTATTTGTTTACTCCATTTTCCATTTCAAGTAAAATTAACTACCTTAATCAATTATTGGAACTTTTGTTCAAAGATCACCATCAAAAGCAGTAGATACAAGGCATACAACCTCATCCACTATCATACAAACTGGGGTACAACAACCTGTGATGCTGTAATTAACACATTATATGAAAATATTAAGATTGAGCTCTTAACTGATATATTTGGATAATCACTAAGTAGCTACAAATGAACCTGAAGGAAGTTCTTCATCATGGTGATGTTATCCTAGTTACTGAAAAATTGAATTTTATATGAATAAATAAGGTTTCAATTAACTACTAAGTTTAGTTGTTTACCTTCAAATAGGAGATCAAAAATCAAACTCCACAACAGCTGGTTTGGTTGCTATTTGCAATTCTGCACCAATTTTATTGGACACAAGATCTGATATAGAAACACATGCATCAATTCAAACAAAATAAAATATAGAACTCTAGAACATACACACATACATGGCCCAACAACTGAATAAAATGGATATTAGTAGTCACTACACGGCATGGTCGTACAGTTCGAATTCAATCAGATCGAATATGAGGCAATTAGAGATGATGAGTTTGCTTACACAAATACAGACTGTTGACGGTGAGCTCTGGAAGAGACATCAAAGGCTTTGATTCGTCTTTCTTCTTATCAATAGCACCGATGCACTAAATTCCACCGCGTTGTGCTGAACTCCACAATCGTTGTGTCAGATTCCACCGCTGTTGTGCCAAACTCCACTGTAGTCGCGTCAATTTCTATCGCCGTTGTGTTGATTTCTATCGCCGACCATTTGAATTTCGTTGAAGGACGAAGATGGAGGAAAATTCAAAGTAAAAAGGAATTGGGGGAAAATTAAAAAATATAACAAATCGACTTTCATTCTATCCTCCTTTACTGGCTAAAGTTTAAATGCCGGGAATAGTATAGTTAATATAATGTATTAGTGGCAATTCACTTATTGCCACTAAATAAATGCCACTAAAAGCATCTTTTGTTGTAGTGATTATTGTTTTTCCTCCTTAAAGGACAACATAAAGTTGACCATTTTTTAAAAGCATGTGTAACTTATGCTGGGAGCTGCTGTTTAGATTTGATGAGGACATTTAAATAGCTTTAATAAGGCATAATTAGAGAGTTTCAAACTTAGTGAGCGAACGATTCTAATAACATATTAGAAGAGTGAAATATCACATTCGATTCAAATATAAGGATAGTTGTTAAGTAATGAGATTAATATTATTTAGTTCAAACTAAGTGAACAAAGAAATATTAGCTAGATAGATTGCATTGCGTAAAATATTAGGATACCTTAGGTAGTAGCAAGAGAATAGTATTATTCTGTGTTTAAAACAAAGAGTATCGGTATTAATAATATGAAAAATAGTACAAAATTAAAGATACACACAATTGAAAGGCGGTACACAGAGTAACAATCAAGGTACAAATATTGGTTCAATACAACAATGACAATAACACATTAAGACAATCGACACACACATTAACACCTTTTGGCACCAATAAGCCAATTGTTGTTTGCTCTAGCAGTCCATTTTTAGAGGACCATCGACAAATCCCTGCTATATTTCAACCTCGGCATTTACGAATCCCTCTCAAGCCTCATGTTTCACTTTTTTTATCCAGTGATTGAGTAGATAACTGGTAATATGAGCAGAAAACATTAAGAAAAAAAGCAGAGAAAAGGCAACTGGAAGCATATGAAATCAAGGGATTTAAAAGTACTCAATTTGATTCTAAGTGGGAAAACACAGATGAGGAGGAGGGTGACTTGGGTGAACATATATGAACTTTCCGACAAAAGAGTTATTGCTGCTGCATTAGGATCAGCCCTGCGATAGCAACTGAGCCAACTGCATATACATAATGTTAATAGATCAAGTATTGTGCAACTTTCTTCAAAATAGTAAAACTTTTCCCAGAACCTAATAGGTGCTAAAATTTGAGAACTTACCATTCATTTTACGATAATATTAAACTATTAAACATCAATTCTTTTCAAAGAAAATTTTCGACTGACTATCATGAATCAACAACTAGGAGAACTATGTCACCATTAATCACTTAAAAGGTTGTTTATTTCACAGAAACTACAAAACGAAAACGAAGGAAAAGATAATTGAGAGAATTGAGAAGAAGTGGGTGGAAGACAAGTACATGACAATTGATCAACGACCGGTCCTTAAAATTCCCAAAGAGCTATCATGGACTTTTGCTTTCCCTTGTCACAAGAGTTAAATGACTGTCAAACCACGACACCGGCCTATGAATAAACGGAGAACTTCTAATCAGATACAGGAAAATGATACGGCTGATTAAAATCTTTCATTGTCGAGTTTTTTCGCAATCATTTTCTAAGTTATAAACTACGTCGGCTACCCAGATTTCGTACACACCGGAACCTAACAATTGATCAAGTATTCCAGCATCAATAACAAAGCTCAAATTCATAAGCTTAGTAAAAAATAATATCCACAAATGCCTTCCATTACAGGTCTTTTGACGTTCACCTGGGATGGGCAATTAGTAGCAACTAGTGCCGATAAAATGAGCTCATATTTTGGTAACCTGCCCAACCCCCCATATTTTAATGGGTTGGGTGAGTGATTTTTTACATGGATAAAATATGGGTTGATACCCATATTCAACCCATAAAAATATGAAATATGGGTAAACTATGGGTAAAGTATGGATTAGCCAAATGGGTTAAACTTCTAACTTTTTTTCACTCAAAATTCATGATATCACCAAAAATATTGTAACTTCTCTTCCTCTTTATGTTCTTATATAAAAACTAATTATTTTTCTCTTTAATTGAAAAGGTGAAGACGTTGGCCTTCCAAAAATATATATTTTAAATGTACATTTCTTTTGTTAATTATAAATATATTTTTTATTTGTTTATTTTATATTGGATAATAAATAATAGTGTAAAATAAGCAAATCATGTATTAGTATTGACATTGCTTAAAGTGCATTAAGCATGTTTTAGTCTTAAAATGCAAATATTCATTTATTTTGAAATTAAAAATATGTTTCCCTTGTTATTACATAAATTGATTTTACATTGAAAAGTTATAGGATTTTTTTTTACTTTTATGATATAAAAAAACTAAGTGAAGCATTTTCAACATTTTTCATCTAAAAAAATGACTAAAATATTTTCTCCATGTTGAATTCTTAGGTAGAGTACTATGAACTCATGAAAATATGGATAAAATATGGATAAACTAGTATTTTACCCAACCCATTTGTTACCCAATCCATTTTTACCCATATCAAATATGGGCGGGTTGAATTATTACCCATTTTCAACCCGTCCAAATTTGACCTAACCCGCCCATTTGCCACCACTAGTAGCCAGCAAAATTCCAAAGAAGTTGTTGACTGGTGAGCATTCAAGGGGGCATTTTACTTCCTATTGTGGTAGAAGAATAGTTCCTTATAAAAAATGTGTAACTTACATCCTTGCTTATTATAGCTACTACTTATATCAAGTTAGATTCAAATAGTAAAGTACAATCTTCATCTTGTCTTGTAGTTAAAGTAGAAAATACACAACACGTTATGAAGTGAGGTTTTATACCTGCATTAGATGGTTTGGAAGCAGATATTAATTCATGCCATTGGAGGGAAAATGTTGTAATCCACAAGAGTGAAATCATTAATACATAGTAGCATCTCCCACATCACCAGTCGCACTCGCATTGTCGGGTGAGATCCTGAAAAATAGTAGCCACAATATTGTCCTGTTGTGTCTGACAACCCATAGGGTGCTGTGATCACTGTTGCAGAACCAATATTAAGATCTGTTATTCAAATTTTCAAATACGAGTAGGAAGGTCTATTATACTAAGGCAATAACAGGGAATAGAGGATGTAACAGGGTATAGCTATTCGTTTATTGCTGAAGATGGATGTTTGTTCTAATACTGGCAATTTATTTGTTGCAGAATCTGCGCTATAGAGTTTTAAAGAGAGGATAGTGAGAAGTTGCATTTGTTGGGGGATGGACGCTAGTGACTGTCTAGAATGCAAGAGTTGGAAGTCATGTCGCTTCGTGAAGGATTGTGTTGAGTGGCAAAAGAATATGGTAATGTGAGGTGTTTTTAGTTAAGGTTTTCTTAAGTTAGGGGTATTTGCATAATTTAAATTTGTAGTTAGAGAGTTCATGCTCTTGTTTTATGCGTCTGTAATAGCCTATGTGCCCAAAAAAAGAATGTGCTATGCCTAGCCCCTTTTCAATAGATGAGATTTGGATAAAAGGGCTTTCTTTCAAGTCTTACGTAAGTTCATCGATGTGTACACCTAGGCTGTGAAAGAGAGAGCGGATCAGGAATTAAATCAGATGCATCTAATGCCCTTGCCCTACGACCTATAATGCTAGTCACTATTCCCATTGGAGCTACGAAGTATGCTCCACAACACAAAGCTGCGAAGAACAAATAGAGTTTGCTACAAAAGCCGGCTAACGGGGGAGTAAATGAGATGACTTGTTCTGTAGAAAGACGAAAGTTGATTCGCGAAGAACCAACTAGCTTTGGGTTTGAGTGGTATTTCACCCGGACAAGGTTCTTTTGCTTCTAATCTCCAAGGCAAGCGAATGATGATCCTTGTGAAATAGGGCTTAGCTCAATCCCTCCATCAATCATAAATCCTTCTCTTAGCTTAGTCAATGTCTTAGTATGAAAAAAAGGAAATTTCGTAGAGAAAAGAGAATAGACTAGTCATTGCACTAAAAGTGTCTACGAGCCTCCCACTTCGGTACCCTCTCCTTTTTTACCAGCCGAGCTGCCCTGTAAACCCTTTGCGGTGCTTCCTTCCTAGCTGTTCTCACGGAGCTTGGTTATAATTTAGGGCCAGTAGATACTAGTATAACGTCTCTTATTCATAGATTTGTGCCCGCTATCATACAGTTGGATACAAAATTATCTATGTTTGAAACATGAATTAAAGTACTAGATCTTTTTTTAAGGTAGTCATACAAATTGCATATCCAAATAAATCTTCAACTTCATCTCTAATGATTTCATATCACATGAAATATTTTGTATTTTTTCCTCTTTAGAAAGAAAAAATGTAACCATGAACGATTGGGGAAAAGAGAACGTTACCTTTTACCAAGTGGTGCTCTTTCTTTTACTAAAATTATTTTTTCCATGTATTTAAAGAATGTACCATATCTAACTACTTTGATGCACTTGAATTTCTTGTTAGAAAAGAAAAAACAACAGAGTGTATCTAAATGTACTTTGTTATTTGCATAAGGAAGTGTTTCATATATGCTTTAATGTTAAACATGAGCACAATGTCATATATCTAACTTAATATTAATTATGGGTTCGAGATAGAGTATTTATTGGAATTTAGATATTTTATGCACATATATCAATGCCCCAACTGTGTGTCAAACTTTCGAGTTTCACTTGAACTCATACCTTCTTAACTACTCCATTGATGATAGGGGTCTTTAATTTAAATTAAGTTTACAAACGCAAAGACACAATAGAAAACTTTCTGCTTCACCATACAAGCACAATTTCAATATATGTTCACTTGATCCACATGTGAAATGAGATAATTTAAAGCATACATATGATGTGCAATATATTTAATACATAGATGGTTGTTTAGGGAAGAGTGATAGAGAATGGATTGATTTTCAAGTAGAAGGTTCACGAGTCTAAACCAAGTCAATGAAGATAGATTGACAAAGAATCTATTTTGATGAATTCGGCAGCTCAGGGAAAATTGCATCAACATGGCGATGATACATTGTATCAGCAAGCCAAAGTTTAGTAATGTAATGATGAGACGATGTACACCTGTGAACTTCTTCAATAATCCAGATGGTTGCTTCAGCTTTGCCCAGATCGATGATGGTATCTAATGGAACATCTTCATTATCAGCACCAAGCCTCATTTGATCAAACTTCTTCATTTGGACATTTGTCAGGTAATGTAGGGGTTGCCCATAGAACTCATTCATGGATGCAGCAAATCCAACCCATGAGGTGAAAGGGATAACAAAGCCACGTTGTGTGGGCATAGGGACCACCTTCATGTACTCTTGGTATATTCTTGTTCTTCTCAGGATTGAATCTGATATAGAGAGCGTGTATGACTAGTGATATGAATAAAAAACATTGAGTAAAGATACATCATAACCTTGCACTTTAGTTACTCATGTGGCAATAAGTTTGAACATAAGATCTTTGAAACAATATACATATTAACAAAGCAAAAAGTAACGCATTTGAGAATCAGTATTATCATAAAAGAGGCCTCTCAAACTTGCGTTTTCACATTAGAAAAGAGTTGTTTTAATAAGTAAATGAAGAGAGATTTGTGCACGAGAATTTCCCTTGGGACGTCTAGCTTCTATTAAATGAAAGCTACATCTATCCAGATATTGTCTGTCCATTGGTACATACCAAAAGGAAGAAACATAGATATATGTCTTTTCTTCCAAATTCGACAAGGTGAAAAAATTGAAAGGTTTTCTTGATTCAAAGTGTCCTTATTGTCTCATGGTCTACTTATTGGAGAAGAAAAAGGAAAGCTATACAAGCATGTTACCATTTGTCCAAGTATGCATTTTCATTCTAAAATCATCTTTAATTTGTTACCATTTCTATGGCTGCAGCAAACTTGTTTGAAAGAAGAGAATGTTTTCATCATTTTCAGCTCGATACAAAGTTAATGCTCCATTGTTCTTAAACTCATACAGATGCAAAATACAGATCTGTTAAAACTCATACAGATACATCATAAAGAATGAACTTCATTTTAATACGGGAAATCAAACTGTTGAAATGCTTTTACGCATATCGTAACCATATACAATACCATTTTTAGGACTGAAAATCAAATTGTTCACAAGGTATTTTTCAAATCAATTATATTAGGATGCTCTTAGCTTACATTATATTTCAAACAAATGGAACTGAACTGTTATTGGATGATAAGTGTTAGTTAGCATATAACATGACTGAACTTCATTACAGAATGCTATAAAAATAAAGATTATAAGATAAACTGCGGAAAATATGTAAAATGGAATTAACAAATTCGTTGTACCAATTTTTACTTATGTATGAACTTCTTGCTAATGACACTTGAGCAATCAAAAATTTTATGTGATAAATTCCTAGGACCATCTTTGATTCCCAAGTTTCCATGGAGGCAAAATTATGCAAAAATAATATTGTCATTTTTTACCCCAACTTAATGTAGAGAAGAATTTTTTTTCTTTTTATTTGGAAACAACAAACCAACTCAAGTCTGTTCCAACGAGTAGATTGAGAGAATCACTTGGAAATTATGTGAGTTATAACACGTACCTTCAGAATCATAAGAGGAAATAGCTCCTTTCATTGTTGTAACTGGTTCAGAAAAAGAAAAGAAAAAAAAGCATGTTAGAAGGAAATAACTAATCAATTAATCGAATTAGCAACTGGATCGAAAGCTATACAATTTCAATAGATGTTTGCTTCTGCACATAAAAACCTAATTGTTAAGTGTAATACCTAACACTTAAAGTTCAAGTCATATGGAATATTAAACAAAATTCATTTCTTCCTATCATCCCCTCCCTAATGTAAAAAGATAGCACCATGAAAGCTAAATACAAAAAAATCAGACATGCAAATGACTATTCAGATACAGAAGCTCATGTAGTTTCAATAGACGGCTATTTTGATTTATTTTCATAAAAATCTAATGGTCAAGTTGAATATCCAACATCATCTCAAATAGAAAAAATTCTAGCAGATTCAACAAAATTCATGCCCAGATAATTTTCTTCTTCTTTAACCAAAATGGATTAGGGTTTATAAGAGAAGAGTAACTTACATTTGAATTTTAGTGAAGAAAGAGACGAGTCCGGAGAAAACTAAGTTTGCCTCACTCGTTGTTAAGCTTTTACCATTTATAGAGTGTCATTTGAGAACGGCGCAAAAGACAAAAACTTGTTGTTTTAATTTGGTCAAACAAACGTGTGTCCCAACTAGTTAATAATTAATTAATATCTCAATATTACATATACAAGATATAAAATAGAATTTATTAGTTTTCTAATAAAAAATAAAAGATTTCAAGATACCAATAGTCTATTTTAATAATTTATAATTGTCCTTATTTCTCTTTGTTCATTCATAATCATCACACACCATTATCGCCCCGTGTCAAAATCATGGCTATTGCTTTCAATAATATCATTTGTTCCTTACAAATTACTAGTTTATTAGACACTAGGTAGTGTTTGTCTTCTTTGTTAATCATTCCGATTTAAATGCTAAACTTGATATATTTGTAAATGTTTATCAATTCAAAATTTGCTCATCTACTATTCTTAGAAACATATCAGTTTCAAAGAAGATCATCTACTATTCTATAAAACATATAGTTTTCTTTGATAAATCATATGAGTCTTTTAGGAGGCAGCATACGCAAATTAAGATATTGAAATTTATAGTACTCAGTTATTGTATCAATTTTTACAATTAGCACTAATCAATAATCATCTTTGACCTCGACACGGAGGACAATATGGTTATCAAATTTTTGATCGGTCAATAAACTAAAGGGTAATATAAAAAGTATGGACAAAGACATTGATGATGATTACAACAAGGACTTCTTTATCACCCTTTTAATTTTCTCTACAGATTTGAACATGATGTTATTTTTTCCTTGCTCTTCTAACTTTTCTTTCATAAAAGCATTAATTAATTATTGTTCTTTCATGTATAACGTTTTAATATTGAAAATATACCTTCTTGAACATATTTTTAAAATGTCCTTTGAGAATTTTATAAGATATTTCACATATATTTGGGGATGATAAACAATGTTATTATCATAATTTTTTTTTCTAAACTTGCGTTAATATTTTCTATAGATAGTGAAATGTAACGACATGGACCGTTGTTACTCAAGGGCACCTCGTGTGAAATTCCTAAATTCTTGATAATGTGTTTTCAATTTAAGAATTGGATACTGTCACGACCCAAGACTACCCCTTAGATGTGACATGGTGAAAAAAATTCCCAGAAATTCCAAATGAACAGTTGACAAAGCATGACACTAAGATAAAAACATAATTGAAAGAATCAAGAAAATGGAATATCATTCTCAAATCTCAACTCAATATGATATCAAAATCATAATATAATGACATAATGAAGAAATACTAATATTTGACAACAATCCTCTACTACATAGGTGTGGCTAGGACAAGCCCTAGCACGCAAACAATATTAAAACTTAAAGTATGTCTGGAATGAATAAAAAAGACAATTGTAGCAAGGTCTCCAAATCATGAGGACTCACGAAAGTTGTGTTGGGCTGACGAAATCTTCGCTAACTGCAGGGTGGATGTGGAGTGCCATAACCTATATTACGAAATAATATTGGCATAAGAAATGCATGCGGTCAGTACTCATAATGTATTGAGCATGCGGAAAGATACATGAATCATAATATAAAATATGATCAGTCTGAAAACATGATAATGCATGACCAAGTAAAATATGACATAATTTGATATGTGAGTTCATAAAACATAGTATAAGCTCAATGCAATATTCTAATTATGATATAATACGTAAATCATGTTCTTTTCTTGAAATCATAAAATGTTGTGGGAGATACTGTTAACTGGCAAAAACAGTACACCACTCTTACATTGAATAGATAGTGTAATAGTTCCCAAGGTAAGGACCATAATCATGAGCTTATGTGGATCCACTAAATAGTGTCTATCTGAGACAAGTCCTACAAGGCAAGTAGTTATGGGAAAAAGGCGATTTCAACTAAAGAACTCCACCTCTAGTAATAGGTGAATTCTCCTGCTCTTGGCGACTGGTGATAGCATATAGACGGTTTGCACCTCTATCTGTCCTTGAAGTAGCTCCTCTCAGAGCAAGTCTATCTACTGGAGATGCTTAAGAAGATACAGGTCTATTGCCGCCATTACCATTAAACTTCTTGTTCTTAGGGCACTCGCTCATGAAGTGACTAATCTACCCGCACTTGAAGCAACCATTGGAGCCATCACGACATGCTCCTGGGTGGTTTTTACAACATTTAACACTGTCTAATTAGTTCTTTGTGCCACATTACCCTGAGATTGAGTAGGTCTTGCTTTAGAATTCTAGGATTTCTGGCTCCTGAAATCACCTTTATTCTTTGGTGCAGGTGCACTAGATGACGATGGGGCAGGACCAGTTAGCTTTTACTGAAAAGATGACCGGTTCACATTTTCAGTCTTCTATTGTCCAGACTCATGACCTTTAGTATTGGCCCTCTTATTACGAAACTCTTCCCTATCATTCAACTTCTCTTTCTCAGCCTACTACACATCAATCATAAGTCTTGATATGACCATGTCCCCTATTAACAAAGCTGCCTTACCCTTATTGCTCGACAAGTAGGATAGCCCATACACAAATAGACTCATCATGCTTCTCATAACAACAACCATCTCTGGAGCATAGCATGACAATTGAGTGAACTTGAGGTTGTACTCATGCACACTCATGGCCTCCTATTTAAGAGTGAGAAATTCTCTTACATTTTCCTCTCTCAGCTCACTGGGAAAGAAACGACCCATGAATGTACTTTCAAACACATCCCATCTCACAATTGCTGCCCCTTCAGCCTTGCTCTTCTTCCATTAGTTGTACCAAATCCTAGTTACGTTGCCTTGAATTAAGGCGGCACTGGCTTATGATGTACTAAAAACTCCTCTGATCAGTGTAGATCTCACAACTAACTCTATACATGTAGTGCCTCTAGATCTGAATTGCAAAATCTACCACCGCCAACTCCAAGTAATGGGTGGGGTTGTTGCCCTCATGTAGCCTAAGCAACCTCGACGCAAAAGCAATAGCCCGAACTTGTTGCATTAATACACAACACAAAATAACGCCGGATGCGTCACAATAGACCATGATGCCCTCGCCCTCAATTGGAAGAGTCAATATAGGGGCAATAGTCAGAAACTCCTTGAGCTTCCGAAAGCTCAACTCACACTCCTTAGACCACTCAAAAGGCACATCAAGGAAATTTAACCGAGTCAAAGGTGCTTCTGAATAATTAAGATCATGCTTTGGCCTCATTTGTTTTCATTAAAATTAAGAAATCTAAATCTGAATGCACATCTGAATGATTAAGATCTTAAGACTGTTATATATATATATATATATATATATATATATTAGGATTCAAAAAATAGTAGTTAATATTACATAACATAACATCAGGAAAATATATCATTATTTGATAAACCTTAACAAATTTAAATTATAAATACATATTTCAAGTTTAATAAAAATTTAATGGAGTTACGAGGACTACATAATAATAATAAAAAATAAATGTTAGAAAAAAATGTAGTCATCTTTTTTTTATTTCAACAACAAATATTTATAAAGTTGTTTTGCACTTTAATCAAATAAAAATTTTACAATAAATTTTATCGATTCTTAATAAAAAAATAGCAAGAACAAAAATTAAAAGTTTATGGAAAATAATTTGGATAATTAATAAAGTTGGAGAATGAGAGTGACTTCAATATGGAGCACAATTGTTTTCTGAAAAATAAAAGTTCCTTTAAAATGGTCTTAATGAGAATAAGACTCTATCAAGAATCTGATTCATTCAGACCCATTAAGAGTTTTTTCAGTAAAACAAAATGAACGCACTTGATGGACTAATTTTTGAACCATTCTAATTCAATCTTATATTAAGTGCAAAGAAATTAAGCCTTAGTTACTATATATGGGCGTGACACCCGGGCTGACCTCATATTGTTAGATATGCTTGATTTCGATGTTATTCTGAGAATTGACTATACATCCCCCTATCGCACGGTTTTAGATTGTTTCTCTAAGATTGTTACCTTAACCATGCTTGGTATTCCACTGGTGGTGTGGCAAGGCTCCATTTGTAGCACACTAGTTTGATTTATCTCTGTTGTTCAAGCTCGGAGGCTAGTGCTTAGTAAGTTTTTGTCTTATTTGGCCTATGTGCATGATGTGAGTAGGGAGGTTCCTTCACCTAGTCCATCCAACCGTTTGTGATTTATAAATGTGTTTCCTACTGACTTACCTAGCCTACCCCCCCTAAGAGCGTGATATGACTTTTCCATTGAGCTTGAGGAGAGTACTCAGCCAATTTCTATTCTTCCATATCAAATTGCCCATGTAGAGCTCAGGGAGCTCAGCATTAAAATTTAGGACCTCTTCGGTAAGGGCTTCATCAGGCCTAGTGTGTCACCTTGGGTCTCTTCTTTTCTGTTTGTGTAGAAGAAAGATAGTATGATGCATAGATGTATAGATTATAGGCATTTGAATAAGGTGACAGTGAATAATTGTTACCCCATTCCTAGGATTGATGATCTATTCGATTAGCTTCTGGGTGCCACATTATTTTCGATGATTTATTTGAGATTTGGTACCATCAGTTGAGGATTAGGGGAACGGACATCCCTAAGACCATATTTAGGACTTAATATGGCCATTATGAGTTCGTAGTAATGTCTTTTGGGTTGACTTATACCCCTGCCGCATTCATGGACTTGATTATACTTGTGTTGAGACCGTATCTCGATTTGTTCGTCATCGTGTTCATAGATGATATTCTGGTATACTTACGGAGCGGGAGTGATCATAAGTAGCATTGAGGATTGTGCTCCAAATATTAATAGAGTAGTGACTTTATGCCAAGTTCTCAAAGTGTGATTTTGTCTTGACTCTTCAATCAGAAGCATTCTGGGGGCACATGGTGTAACTAGAGATTCTCTTCTTTCTCGGTATTAGAGTGCTTTGGGCTTGGAGCCTTTTCTGATATCATTAAGTGTGGACGTTGATTCATAATGGCATGAAGCCTACTTGAGATCATCTTCGGAGTCGATACGCCCCCCGGACACTCTTGCTAGTAGTCGATTGACGCCTTTTGGAGTGGGCATGCGGGCCAGGCAATAAGGATATCTGAGATCGTCTATGAAGTTGAGACACCCCCGAGGTACTTTTGCTAATTGATTTGTATACACCCATAGGAGTGGATTGTATGGTTGGCTGGCTGTGGTTGATAGTCACTCTTTCTAGCTGGGGTGGGAGTTGATTGGTTGAGTTGATTGTCAGTCTTGCTTGTTGGGCTTGGATCTGACTCGGTCTTGGATTCGGATTTGGATTACACATATGTCTTGTAGACTTAGCTATTATGTGTACCTATCTGGCTTATGGGGTCCATTCGGGTTTTCTTTAAACCTGCACACGAGTGTACCTTTTAGGCTTATGGGGGTCTAGTTAGGTTTAGTTAAGTTGTACTTAGATTTACTTCGGCTATGCTCATGTGCCTTCTTTTCATATCCTCTTTGGCCTCTGTTTGTATCTAGATTCTATCCGATCAAAATGTCTTTACCGTTCTTGCTCGGTTGGCCTATGATTCCTACTGAGTACCTTGTTTTCGTGATGCAGGTCCTAGTACCAGCTACCAACGGTGATCATTCATGACGTTTTTTGCAACTTGTTGATATTGAAGATGAGGGTGAGCACTTGGCATTCTAGATCGGCCTATCTTCTTTTGTATTTATGTTAGCCTGTCTTTTGCCTTTGAGACGGCTTGTTGTGGTCCACTTTTGGGACTTGTATTTATCTTGTTAGACATCTCTGTACCCATGACTTCCAGGTTGTGGGAGGTTCCCTTGTATATAGTTTTTTGCTTTCCGTTTTTGCCTTTTCTTATTGTTAACATTATTTTCTCTTTTTTTCTACCCTTGTACTCACTACTTCTTGTTCTTGGTACAGGTTGGCTTACCTACTGGGGGGTTTTTGTAGGTGTCATCATGACTTGGGAAATTGGGTCGTGACATCAATCCTAGGCATGGGGTAACAATTTTTCACTGTCACCTTATTCAGTTACCTATATGTCAAGACCCAGACCATCGTGATTGGCACCCACACTAACCCTCCGGTGGGAGAACCATTACTTCAATCCAAACTAACAAATTTTATGAAAACTAAGGCATTTAAGGATACAGAAGCAAGCTTAAATGACAATAAAAATAGAGTCCACATAAACTCCAAGGTTTTAACAAACAACTAACCAAACTAATGCGGAAGAACAACCCCTATAGCCTGAAAGTCATTGTACCAAAACTCTACTAATGACAAGTCTAAGAACAAGGGGTACAACCCCGAAACTAAACAAACACCTTAAACAAATAGTCTGAGTCTGAAAAGGGTGGACTTAAACAAGAAAGATCCCTAGCAGCCTTAAAGAACTGGCTCACCCTTGAATCCGGTCACACTCAATAGTCACCTAGCTGAGGTCTATCAATGGCTGCTTGAAGATTCCCTATACTCAACAAAGAACAAGCAAGTGCAGTATCAGTACATGACCACCGTGTACTGGTAGGATCACGCGACTATCCATTAAGTGCAACATACATAAGCCATTACAACATAATAATAACATGCATACACCGAATATATACAATATCAACAACATTCAAGAACAACAACGCATTTCACAATTCTCAATTATATAGTTATGTCAAGTAAATAGTCCTCTCATGGAACCCAAACTCAAACTGTTAGCATACTGGAACATGGTACCCGATCCAAGGTTTATGCTGCAACGTGGCAACTGATCCCATAATTATGCTGGAGCATAGCAACTGATGCAAGTTAGTGTGTCAGAACGCAACATCCGATCCATTTAACAAGCCACAATAACAATGCAAGTATATTCTCAAATTCATACAATCAAGTCATGATTCATGGCATTCATCATTCATCTATCTCATTTACAACTAGTTTGATCAATAATGCAACATTCTCATACATACATGTATTATAATAAAGCAAGAACAAACATATATCACACAATCATGAAATCACAACCATCACCTACCTCGAATCCAAGCTTGAATCCCCTAAGGCACTTGAATCTTCCCTTTTCGAATTCTCTCCTCTTGTTCTAGGTCTACAAACAACAATTTATACGTAAGGATCAACAATCAAAGGTCTAATTATCCGGATTACAACAAACCCAATAACCCTAGACCAAACCCTTGATCCCCATACCCAGATTAGGGCTTTTTCCACCATAATTTCCAGATTAAACCTTACCCCATCGTTAATTACCCATGAATTTACATTCTACGGATTGAAAAACGGATTCGGGGAGTGAAAACCTTACCTTTAGCCTGAAGAATGGTGAAAAATGGGTGAGAACACGCCTAGGGTCGTCTCTTAGCTCTCAAAGTTGAAAAGTGCTGAATAAAACATATTTGGGGTTTTATTTTTGACTTAAGTCGCGTCTGTCCCGCTATGGCGGCCCTGCCCTGGCGGTAATAATCCCGCCACAACGGCTTGCACGGAAGCAGTAAGCAATTTATGAATTCCAAACCCCCATTTTCACAACACACCCTCATCCCATGACACTCAAAAAATACATGTTCACGCTAAGATCAGTTTCGGGAGTTCTACTCACCTGAATTCAATTCTATAATGTCGTACGGATTCCTTAACGTCTTTGTTATCTACTAATACAATCAAATTCCTCATTAAAGTACTTAAACATTACCAGATTTCCCTAGACTCATATGACTCCGATTTCGTCCAAATCTGGACTAGGCTAGGAAATCCCAAGTTACTACCCAAAGGTTTTCTGACCCCATTTCTTTCTCGATTGGTTTTCCCTAACGACAGAATCAGGTCATTACAATATGTACCAATTTACCCATCACTCGTCCCTGAGTGATCAACTAGGAAAGACTGGCTGAAGTAAGGGTAGAGTAGTATCTGAATCCTCAAATTACTGGGGATACTTGTCTCGCATGTCCTTCTTGGTTTTCCCAAGTAGCTTCCTTATACCGAAGGTCTTGTTTAACAACATTGAGTGTCACTTTATGATATAATCCTCATCCCTAGCCAACCAATTGAATACTTATACATCCTCCTATACAATGCCTAAATGAAGTCATCACAATACTCGAGTGATAATTATTGTTGTATGTATATTTAGCTAACCACAAAGCTATTCCCAATAACCACCAAAGTTGATCATACACATGTCTGCAACATGTTATCAAGGATATTGACACAAACATCAGTAAAAATCCTTTCTCACATGACCATGATAAAATCCTAAATCAAAACTCGCCACAATTAGAGGTGAACCTGAACCAACTAATACACAATTATAATACGCAAACAATCATAGTTCTTATCAACATCTCCATCTCACAACCTAATTTCCCATGAGTTCAAGTTATAAAAATTTTGGTCTTTAGAAATTAGATACTCATCGAGGGAGATGTCCAAGAATACAAACCCTCCAAGAACACTATCGAAATGCTATATTTATAAATTGTAGATTACCTCTTTAGAACAGTAGAACTGGACCCAATGATCCCCATATTCAACCACACACAATCAATACATGACCCTGACGACTAAATGAATATTAAGATTGTCGGACAACCATAATTACACATGGTAGCTCTTCTATGAACTCTCATAAGTAATATGGTACATGTAGAACCACTGAAATATTTTAACAACACCAAGACAATGCCAAATATGTCATTTAAAATAACCAAGTCATCCCAATCATCTCACTCAACCAAGAGAATATCGTAGGATCAGTACACCTGATCCACCACTAGGGATCCACCCATAAAAGTGAAAACATACGTGAGCATAGCTAGCGACTCATACTCACAACCATGTACAAAATGAAATAGATGATCAAATAAGAATTTTACAGAATAACACCAAAGGTTTTCTTTTGAAGAGTCGATACCAGTCATTTCTATTGAGTTGACTCTACATACTCTTCACATCATTCCACGAAAGTCCACATTCTCAATACTAACAACCATCATGAACACTCCGACCATTTACCTTACTATAAAGCAACACTTTTAAATGAAAACCTTTCTTAGGTACTTAACAATCAACAGTAATAAACTTATAACTCCACTCAGGTGTAAGTCCTTTCAAATGCTCAATACCGGATACAATTGATCATTTCTCACCTTGCCAATGCATACCTTGAAGATTTTTATGAATTCATGGATCTTCGTTTATCATTGATCGCCTCTCCATCGATCTTACAATACCTTTCACTAAAAATTCAATTGTACTCATTACTAAACTCAAAACAGAGACAAAACACTTATCATCACACTCGAGCTAATGTCTGTCCACTCCTTCCTCAATCCTTTCCAATAGTTTTTAACCAATCTGAAGGACTTGTGACACTATTATCATAGCCATAACAAAACGAATGAAATCACGCCTCTATGAACCCAATTATCTACCCCTCTGAAGATCAACCTTTGTAATCAGATAAAATATTCTTGCTCTTGCCTCTCTCTAAAGACTTGTACTACATCCCACCATTTTTTCTTCACTATGACTCTATATCTTTAAATTCTATTCGAGTGGTGTCCCACCATCTCTTAAAACCTTCCATGCAACTACGTTACTCACCAAATATTAGGAAACCACAATCTTAGATACTCGCAAGTCATAAATACTACACCAAATTCGCTTAACCGCAATCTTATTATATAGTTGCCTCCCATCACAAACTCTTATTACCATTATGCTTAGTCAGCCCTGACTATCACTACGAAGTCAACCTTTTAATCAACACGACGCCTCAAACTCAGGTATACTCATCAATTTCAAAGGACAATCCTCATTTTTATAAGCACTTTGTTACTAACATCTTCAATTGCCTCCACCCAAGTATACTCAATGGGACTTTCTTTATCCATAAGCTTGTCATTCCGGTATTAATATACTCCCTTATAGCTTAAGATAAAATCACAGTCCTCATACTACCCTCCCTCTTCTTAAAAAATAAGACAGGAGCACCCCACGGGGAAGAACTAGGACGGGTGAAACCTTATCAAGAAGCTCTTAGATTTGAACCTTAAGCTCTCTTAATTTTTCTGGAGCCATATGATACGGAGGGATGGAAATGGGGAGAGTTCCAGTTTCCAAGTCAATACAGATATCTATATTTCTATCCGGAGGCATACCATGCAAATCCGTAGGAAATAGTTCCTTAAACTCAGACACGAGAGGAACATACTCAATAGGGGGAGACTCAACCTCAACATCCTGAACATAATACAAATAAGCCAAACAACCCTGCCCTACCAGCTTCTTAGCCCGAATGAAGGATATGATCTTAGCTAGCTTAGGCTTGTACACTGCTTCCCACTCTAATATTTTCCTACCGAGGATCTCTAGAGTTACCGACTTAGTAATACAGTTAAGCCCGGTATAATAGAGGGACAACCAAGTCATGCCTAAGATTATATCAAGTAAGTGATGTCCAACATAACCAAATCAACCCAAATCTGAAAATCCATAACCACAACAGGACAACATGATACACATGGGTGACTATAACTGACTCTTCAACTGGGGTAGAAACATGGATGGGGGCATCAAGCATATCACAAACCACATCAAATCCAAAGGCAATTGAATTGACACATACAAATAAGTATAACCCGGATAAAAAAAAACAATAGCCATCCGGGCACAAACAAGAATAACACTTGTGACCACTGCATCACACCTTCAAACTAGGTCTTTTCTAGAAAAGCATAAAACTGAACCCTGTCTTCTTGATGGGCAACCTCCTTGCCTGGCTGCACTGCTCCTCTACCTGCATTACCATTTTCCCTGCCTTTACAGCCTTGTCGATTTCCTCCTTATATGCCCAAGTTCACCACAATTGTAACACACTTAAATAACTTAACCAAGTAAGCATTGTTGTTGTTGGAGCAGTCGTATCCTGACCCTTCTTGATATACAATCAATCCATGAAATCATAATATATCTTCTAACCTCAATTGACATAACTTAATTTCATCATTCGCTAAACAACCCATATATGTTATGACAATAATACTAAATGCGTTTCCCAGAGTAATGGTGTTCATTATCTAGCCGTCCCTTACCAAAACTTCTTGAATGTTGTCTCCTATAACTTGAATCTGCAAATCTTACCTTAATCCCTTCACAAGCGACGATATTAGCTATCAAGCCCCACAAAACTCTGAATTTTAGTCACAGAACTAGGTCGGACCCAATTCTTGATTACTTCAATCTTTTGGGGATCTACCATTACCCCTTTTGTTTCCCAAGAACACCCAGAATAATACGAAGATGGTCGGCATGCTCTTTCTCACTTTTTGAATAAACCAAAATGTCATCAATAATTACTATTACAAACGAATCACAAAATGGTTTGAACACATCATTCATCAAACTCACGAAAGTTGCAGGCGCATTTGTCAACCCAAACGACATAACTAGAAACTCATAGTACCCATTGCGGGTCCTAAATGTCATTTTTGGTATATCCTCAGGCCAAATCTTTAATTGATGATAGCCAGACCTTAGATCCATCTTAGTGGAAACTGAGTCACCCTGCAACTAGGTAAAAGAGCATCTATCTAATACTTATTCTGAAGGGTGACCTTACTCAACTGTCAATAGTCTATACACATCCTCTCTCGCTAGTGATGGTGTTACCACTTTGTTGCTCTAGTTTAGACCATAGAGTGAAGGAGGAAAGATACCAATTTGTATCACCATAAACCAATTGGATTAAAGTCATAGCACGAAAGAGTAGAAATAAGTGAGTTTTTCCTAAAGTCCTATAGCCTCTCGAAGAATAGTACGGACGTCTTCGTACTGTTCTACAAGACTCTACTAGACTTATTTTGGTACAATGAGATCAATGAACCTAGGGATCTCATACCAACTTTGTCAAGACCCAGAACGTCGTGATTGGTACCCACAAACCCTCCGGTGGGAGAACCATTACTACAACCCAAACAAACAAATTTTATGAAAACTAAGGTATTTAAAGATATGGAAGTAGGTTTAAATGACAATAAAAATGGAGTCCCCATAAACTCTAAGGTTTTCACAAACAACTAACCAAACTAATGCGGAAGAACAATCCCTAGAGCCTAAAAGTCATTGTACAAAAACTCTACTAACGACAAGTCTAAGAACAATGGGTACAACCCCGAAACTAAACAAACACCTTAAACAAATAGTCTAAGTCTGAAAAGTGTGGACTTACACAAGAAAGATCCATGGCAGCCTGAAAGAACTGGCTCACCCTTGAATCCGGTCACGCTCAATAGTCACCTAGCTGAGGTCTATCAATAGCCGCCTGAAGATGCCCTGTATTCAATAAAGAACAAGCAAGTGAAGTATCAGTACACAACCACCGTAAACTGGTACGATCAAACGGCTATCCCACTAAGTGCAACATTCATAAGCCATTACAACATAATAATAACATGCATACACCGAATATATAAAATATCAACAACATTCAAGAACAACAGAGCATTTCACAATTATCAACTATACAGTTATGTCAAGTAAATGGTCCTCTCATGGAACCCAAACACAAACTGTTAGCATACTAGAACGTGGTACGTAATCCAATGTTTATACCGAAACATGGCAACCGATCACATATTTATGGTGGAACGTGGCAACTGTTAAGTTAGTGTGTCGAAACCCAACATCCGATCATTCAACAAACCACAATAACAATGCAAGTATATTCTCAAAATCATATAATCAAGTCATGATTCATGGCATTCATCATTCAGCTCTCTCGTTTAAATCTAGTGTGATCAATAATGCAACATTTAGATACATACACGTATTATAAGGAAGCAAGAACAAACATATATAACACAATCATGAAATCACAAGCATCACCTACCTCGAATCCAATCTTAAATCCCCGAAGGCACTTGAATCTTCCCTTTCCAGATTCTCTCCGCTTGTTCTAGGTCTACAAACAACAATTTATACACAAGGATTAACATTTGAAGGTCTAATTATCCGGATTATAACAAACCCAATAACCCTAGACCAAACCCTTGATCCCCATACCTAGATTAGGGATTTTTCCACCATAATTTCTAGATCAAACATTCCCCCATCAATAATTACCCATGAATTTACATTCTACGGATTGAAAAATGCATTCGGGGAGTGAAAACTTTACCTTTAGCCTCAAGAATGGTGAAAAATGGTCAAGAACTCGCCTAGGGTTGTTTCCTAGCTCTCAAAGTTGAAAAGTGCAGAATAAAACATTTTTGGGGTTTTATTTCTGACTTAAGTCGCGTCTGTCTAGCTATGGCTACCCCAAACTGCGACAACGTCCCCGCTCTGGCGGGAATAATCCCGTCACAGCGGCATGCACAGAACCAATGAGCAATTTAAGAATTCCAAACCCCCATTTTAATAACACACCCTCGTCCCATGACACTTAGAAAATACCCGTTCACGATAAGATCAGTTACGGGAGTTTTACACACTTGAATTCAATTCTGTAAGGTCGTACGGTTCCTTAACGTCTTAGCTATCTTCTCATACAATTGAATTCCTCATTATATCACCCAAACATTATTATATTTCCTTAGACTGACATGACTCTGATTTCATCCAAATTTGGACCAAGCTAGGAAATCCCAAGTTACTACCAAAAAGTTTTCTCACCCCAATTCTTTCCCCATTGGCTTTTCCCTATGATAGAAATAGGTCGAATACCTGGCTCAAGATAAATAGGGCAATCAATGTCATGCTAAAAAATTAGGCAAGGTAGGTCGGTAGGAAACACATCTACAAACTCGCAAGCAACTTCGACTAATTCTACATGAGGGACCTCCAAACTCAAATCTCATAGATAATCCAGAAAGACAAGCACCCGCTAGCCACTAGACTCCGATCTTGAAGAAAATATACAATCCCAACCAACATGCTACCAATAGAGACTTGCCATACCTCAGGGAGAACACCAGGCATGGCTAAGGTAATGGCCTTTGAAAAATAGTCTAAAAGTGCACGATAGGGGGATAATCAGTCCATGCCAGAATCACATCAAAATCAAGAATATCTAACAATATAAGGTCATTCTGGGTGTCACACCCCTAGATAGTAACTAAGTAGCATCCAAACACCTGATCTACTACTAAAGACTGACCCACGAGGGTTGACACACGTAATTGTGCTATCATAGGCTTAGAACTCATACCCAAATGAGATGCATAATACACAGACACATCAAAATAGTCAGAGCCTGGTTAGAAAAAGTCAAAGTAGACTGACGGCATAAGAGAATCGTACGTGTGATCACATCATTCGATGCCTCATCCATTGTCGCTGGAGCTTTATAGAAATGTCATTGTCCCCCTTTGCTATGGAAATTATCCCACCACCTGACATGTCTCCTCGGGGACTAGCACTAATACCCTATTGTCCAGTGTGACGGTCCTGACCCTAACCTCGACCTCTAGCTAGAGGTGTTGCTGGTAGAGCTACCTGTGGAGCTGGAGCAATCTATCTATGCAAAGTTCAATATCTGGCCTAGTAACCTAACACACCACATTCAAAACAACCCGAAGATTATCTTCTCCTAGAATAACGGCCTCCACAGCCGAAGTACTAGCCTCAGACCATGTCTTTGACTAGAGCCAACCTCACTTCTGCTATACCAATCACCCTCTAAACTCTGCAATAAAGCCTGAATAGGTCGATTGTGCTGACCCTGTTAAAACCGCTATCGAGCCCTATCATGTACATATCAAGGCCTATAATGGGACCCATTTTATCTATCATCATGTCTGGCTCTCTCGTCGATGCCCTCTTGGGCATCACGACTGAGCTTCTTAATAGTGCGGGCATGATCAACAACATCTTGAAAGGAGCAACCTACTAAGACCATAGACTGAGCCTCAGTCTACAGCTGCAGTCTCAACCCAAAAACAAAGTATTGAACCCTCTCCTCCTTAGTAGGTAAAATCATGGTAGCATAGCAGGAGAGGTCGTGAAATCTCACCTTTTACACAAACAATGTCATAGAATCTTACTCCAACCTGGAGAACTAATCCATAAGGTGATCTCTAACACTGCGAGAAATGAATGTGGCCAAGAAAGCCTTATAAAATAAGGTCTAGGTGATCGGAGGAGATCCAACTAGTCTAGTGTCAATAATTGTATGCCACTACTTTTTAGTTAGCCCACCAAGATGATATGCAATGAAGTCGACTAATCTCAACTCCAAAAGACCATGGTATGAAGCCGCTCACGGCAAGCATTAAGAAACTGTTGGGCATCTTCAGCCACAGCCCTAGAAAACCTCAAAGGTGAAAGCCTCAATAACACTTCGAGCATCTTCTGCTCCTCCAGTGACATAGTTCAAGCCGCAATCATGGGCTAGGCACCCCTATGTGGTATGTGGGCTTGAGGTGCCAGTTCTGCAATCTGATCCTCCTGACCTAGTGTTGGTGTAGGTGCCAGTACTGGCGCATGTGCTGGTGGTGGTGGTGGTGGAGCAACTGAGCCTGCTGCATACCCCTAAGCATTGTCAAAAGCTGAGCAATAGTTGCACGAAGGTCTGACATCATAGCTGGTTTCGGTGGTGGCTCAGCTGGTCTTGGCCGCACCGATTATTGTGGAACGTAAGTTGCTAGAGGATCCCCTACTGGCCCCATACCCTTTTCTCTCTCGAGGTGGAGTTGCACCCCTACCTAGCTAATGAGGTGGACCCCTACATTGATCCAGCTCACGAGACGTATGAACCATCCTTCGAAAAGAGTGAAACAAGTGAGATTTCAAGAAACCAATAACACACAGGCTTTATAAAAGCAATACAAAAGAGAAGAATTCCTAAAGACACTTTATAGCCTCCAAAAGATAGGAAACGAACGTCTATGTACCGATATGTATGGCTCTACTAGGCATTTGCTCTACATAAGTGAGATCGGTAGTCCTAGGGCTCTGATACCAGCTTATCACGATCTGATCCCTTGAATCATGATGACACCTACTATAACCCAGAGCCAACTCGTACCCAGAACGACAAGTAAAGAGTACAAGGGAAGAACTAGCAAAGTATAATACTAACAATACGAAAAGACAGAAATAGAAAGCAAACCAAGACTACATACAATAGATACCCTCTCAGAACCTTAAAGTCGGGAGTACAGAGTTTTGTAGTACGATAAATACAAGTCTCAAAAGTGGACCACAACAAGCCGTCTCAAAGGTAAAAGATAAGCCAACATATATATATATATAGAAAGATATATATTGATCCTGGATCCCAAGTGCTCACCCTCAGCTCTGGTATCTACAAGATGCAAAAGATGTCCCAAACGATCACCATTGGTAGCTGGTACTAGGACCTGCATCACAAAAAAAGATCAAAGTGTAGCATATGTACCAAAAAAAGAACTCATTAGGAATCACAAGCCGACTGACCAACAAAGGTAAAAACAATTAGAAAAGATAGAATCTTGACACAAAAAAAGGTTAAAGAAGGAAAGAAAGAAGACACATGAAAATACCGAAAGTAAATCTAAGAACAACTAAAATAAACCTACTGGAACAACATAAGCCTAGAAGGTACACAGTACACTTGTGCGCAAGTTCAAATAACACTCGAAAAGACCCGTATAAGCTTGACAGGTACACATAATAGCTAAGTCAATAATAAGGAAGAGCAACCTATATCCGAATTAAAGGACGCTAACCAAGAACCATTCAACTCCCAGCTAAGCTAGCAAGAGTTACAAACAACTCAGGCTGCCCAACCATACAGTCCAACCCTAGGGGTGTAAGCTATCCAGCTAGAAAAAGTGTCACGTGGACATGTCAACTCCGCAGAGGATCTCAGGTATCAAGGACGCCCAACTAGCCAGTTGTAACACTTTGAACTTTCGTTAGTGTTTTAGTTTTGGGTCATGTTCAAATGACCAGAACTTTTAGCACATAATGGGTTAGGTGGCCCATAAGGTATCAAATTAAAGGTCTTTGAGTCCTCTTTCCACCACCGCTGAGTTTGCTAAATTCTAAGCTCGGATGAAAGAGTTATGCCCGTTTGAGTGTAAGCTCCCTTGTTAAGGCTTTTGATAAAGTGCTTAAGGTGCTTCACTTAATCTTTATATTTGTTTCCTTAGTAATTTTTAAAACAAAGTATTTCCAAAAGATAGCATACCCTTTAATAGTTTAAACATATGAGTTACATTAAGAGTTTTGGAAATCAACATATGATTTTTATGTTTTTCAAAAAAGAATATGTGAGGAAGGATGACTGATTTCAAATTCTTAATGTTCCTCTCTAATCTTTCTAAGTTACAACACCTAAATAAGAATAAGAATATATACACATGGACGTATAGTCAAGGGAATTGACAAAAGGAAATATAGACACCAAGTACCCTATATATCGAACGAGTGGAATATCAACATAATGGAGTAACAAAAATACGTCAAATGCAAACCCAATGCCTTTCACAAAAGGTCTTTCTAGAAATAGAATAGTAAAACAACCTTTGACGAATTAGGATTCTAAAATTCATGCTCAAAGGAAGTAACGCTTAATCTTAACATACCTATAATTTGGGTCTTGCGGTATTAATATGGATTGTACCCCTTCCTTAAAGTTTGTAATCCACACGAAATCATGTCACAGAACCATTAGAGATAGGATATTAACAAGTCTAGGTAAAAGTAGTTATTTAGATGTTACTAGTAGAGTGATTAGCTTGCCAGACTCTTTTTAAATGTATTCTTCATTACATTTTCTTCTCCAAATTACAACCCAAAACTAATGAAATAACATACATTTTTGCAGCAGCTATTAAGAAGTGGAGGCATACGTAATAGTCAACAAAAACCAAATAGAGTATTCCTGCACAACAATAAAAACTCGACGTATTGTCACACCCCTATTTTCCAACCCCAAAATAACCACAAGCAAATACCAACCATGAGTCTTCAAACCATTAAAGCCAGAAAAAATATAATACAGTCCTATAATTTTTCAATATAACCATAACAACTCAAACTAATCACAATCCACATAGTGCGTCCAATAATTACATTTGGAATCATGTCTTTCTCTTCATAAGAAATAAGAGGTTAAAAGTGCAGAACCATAACTTAAACTTGATGGAGCTTATATTATTCTAGCATTTAGTCTCAATGACAAACAGTCACCTCAAACACAAGACGTTGAAAATTGCAATGCAATAATAGAACTTATGTTACACTAATTTATCTTACAATGAAATACCCATATATACTTCTTCTTCTCTTCCAGACACATATCAGCAACAACCACACACAACCAAATTATTTTCGAAAATTCTAGCAACAATACATCAGAAAATACTTCAAAATAGTCCATCACATAACTATCCAAATATGATTTTCCAGCCGTCTATTCGTGTTCTTGCTAATATAGCATAGCTATAACTTGGAATCACTCAATAAAATGAATGGTTAGAATTATTACCTCCAAACAATAGCAACACTACCTAAAAATGAGACTCCTTCACGATGAAGAATCCTTCCAATCACAACTAATGAGGAGGAAAGAAATAACACAATCACTATGAACATTTAGAGAGGATTTAAGACCATTTGTTTCTGATTTGGTCGAAAATAATGAGATAACATGAAGGGAATCAAATCTAATAATGCTAAACCGACATAGGGGCTTTGGCCACCTTCACATACCTACTTATGCCGTCTCCCTAAAATTTGAATATCTTTCAATTCTGAAGTTCTATGAACAAATGGTAAAGTGCGTTGGAAAGTAGACTCGTAGACCTTCGATTTGGTATATTGGTGTTCTTCTAAATCTTTATAGATAGGGAGAAAAGCTCCGAGACATTTAGCCCAAATTTCAAAAAGTTTATCAAAGAAACTTACTCTAACTTTTGTTGACTTTTATCTCCGAAGTTGCTTGACTTCAAAACTTAAATTTTGATCATTGGGCCACTATATCATGTTATAAAACATCCTTCTTAGCATACAAGACACTCTTAGTCTTACCCCGAAGGTACTGGTTAACTTAAATCTTCCAAACTGGTGAGGTGTTAGAAGAGACATTCTTCAACTCGAACTCGTTTAAGGGCATCCTTGAGCAATAACTTTAGTCTAATTCTTTGATATTACAATCTCTTAGCAACTTTATTATCATGTCGTGATACACCGAGTTATATAAATATCATACACTCATGCAATACTACACATATTATGCGAAAGAACCACTGTGTCTCATACATCAGTCTAACTTGTGCAAAGCAAATACCTAGTAGAGTCCTACCTATCTTTGGGAGGATAAAGGGTGTCCTTAGAAATTTCTCTCTTTTGTATCACTTTCGTGTAACCTATGTCATGTTGGTTTCTTGGAATCTCACTTGTCACTTATAACACACCAGATTAGAGAAAGGAAAAAAATTCTAGTTTATTAAAAGTTGCAGGTGCCACCGATGGAAGCCAACTACGGACCGTCAGTAGACCGTTGTTCATGACTGAAGACTGAAAGTTAACTGGGCCATCGGCGGAGCTGACTACGGACCGTCAGTCAGCTCCGCCGATGGCCCAGTTAACTTTCAGTCTTCAGTCATGAACAACGGTCTACTGACGGTCCGTAGTTGCGAACAACGGTCGGCCAGTACGGACCGTCAGTCAGCTCCGTCGATGGGCTAGTCAACTTTCAGTCTTTAGTTGCAAATGACAGTGGACCAGTACGAATCGTCAGTCAACCGACGGCCCGTTAGTGACTTCGACAGCTTTTAAGTCAGGGGTCTTTTGGTCTTTTCCTTGTTCGTTTGGCCCATAAAATACGACGTTTAGATCCTAAATTATGAGGTTTTAGTCCGTTTAAGCCTACAAACAAAACTATAACTTACCTAAGTCAAATCATTAATCAAAACTTAGAAAATTATAAGCGTAAGAAGAGAAAGAGACGACCAACCCTAAGTTCCAGCCCCGAAATCTAAAGATTTCTCCATGGAATGAGGTCACTAGGTATGTGGGATTTCACTAGTGGGTTCCTTTCTCCCATTAAGTCCATAGAATTTAGTCAGATTATTGATTCCATGATTATGAACAGACATAGGGTTTCTAGAATTTCAACAGATCATCATGAATCAGTTATTTAAATGTTCCAAATCAGATTATCATGCTATTGCTTAGTTTATTGCATGAATTTCAGAACCCTAGCTATGTATTTCTTTAGTTCTTGAATTAGACATGCTAGGTCAGATATTACAGTATTCAGTTATACATGCCTCAGTTTATGAATGCATCATTATTAGATTAATTGTTACATTCTCAGTTTTGCATGTTCAGTTCGAGCTATCTAGTAACTTACATAAATTGAGTCATAATGTGTTAATTACTTAATCTATTGGGAGTAGCATAATAACGATTTGGACTAGGGTTCAGCGTACCCAAATAGTCCCAGTACTACTAGCCACGTAGGTTGTAAGTCCCCTCTGTAGGCATCATTTCAGTGATCACGCCAGCATGCCTCTATAATTCTGGCAGGGTATATTGGGTCCTCTCGATGGGGAGTATACATCGGACTCCACATTTAGCTCATGTGGTTTTATTATTCGTTATTAGTAGCTCCCACAATTCAGTTAGATCCTATTGCATTGACCATTTATCAATATACCCAGTATTCAATTTCAACATGTTATAAATTGGTTACTCCATTCAGTTATCTCAACAAGCAGTATCTATATCATGTTCAGATTATGTCATTGCTTATTTTGCTTTGTTCAATTATATGTTGTTTCAGTTGTATTCTATCCTGCATGCTCAGTACCTTTCAAGTACTGACGCATACTCTGCGCTACATCTTCTTGTGATGTAGGTTCAGGTTCTTAGCTCTAGTTCAGCAGAATCAGTGGTAAGTCCTCATTCTCCGAGGACCATAGTCATGAGTTTCTTTTCAGTATTTTTAGTCCTTTAGTTTTAGTTTTGCTAGACTTAGCTGGGGCCTGTCCCAGCATTTCTAGTCAGTTAGAGGCTATTTTCAGACATAGTTAGATTCAGCTTAGTATTGAGTGAATATCTTCTTATATTAAACTCATCAATTTTCATATATCTTAGTTATAGTATATGGGTATTCCCCGTATTTTCACTTTATTTATGATTTAGCTTCCACATCAATTTATTATCTTTAGTATGCTCATGATCATGCCAGTAGGGTTAGCTTGGAATCACTTGTGGTCCTAGGTCTCGGGTTCCCGTCTCGGGGGTAGTCTCGGGGGGTGACAAACTTGGTATCAAAACACTAGGTTTAAGTGTCCTAGGATGTCTGGAAAGCAGCACTAAGTAGAATCCTTTTCATGGTTGTGAAGAGCACCACATCTAATGAGAAGGAGGCTATGAAGTGTTTTAGTAAAACCTCACTTTCTTGATATTCTTATCGTGCATTGGTATGATCTCTCTCTAACTCATCGTTATGATCTTAAAATCATGCCTCATTGTAGAGCTTATGTCAGGAATGAAAACGCAACTCCTCCAGTCCCAGATCAGGAAGTGTCGAATGCTAAATTTCGGAACGCTATCCAGTTGTTGGCTCAGTGTGTGACAAACAAGAACAATCAGCAGGTTCCAGTTCCTACTAATAGAAATGGTGGATCAGTGGCAGCTAGAGTTTGAGATTTGTTTTAAGGATGAATCTGCCTGAGTTTTAGGGTCACAGGTTGGTGAAGACCCACACAATTTCATTGATGAGGTTAAGAAAATCTTTGGAGTAATGCAAGTGACTTGTAATGGTAGGGTTGAGTTGGCATCCTACCAGATTAAGGATGTGGCTCACATATGGTTCACTCAGTGGAAAGACAACACGGACTACTTTTTCTTTTGTAACTCCTTATATAACAGTCAACTTCAATATTAGTCCAGAAACTCTCTCAGAACCCTTCTCAAACTCTACTCCAGTTGGTAACCCAGTTATAGCTAGACGGGTATACATAAATTGCCCTGTCACAGTCTCTCAGAAAGTCACCTCAGCTGATCTTGTATAGTTAGAAATGGTAGACTTCGATGTCATTCTAGGCATGGATTGGTTACATTCCTATTATGCCTCAGTCGATTATAGAACTATGATTGTTCGTTTTTAGTTTCTAGATGAACCAATCTTAGAATGGAAGTGTAGTAGCTTAGCACCTATAGGTCGATTCATTTCTTATATTAAGGCCAGAAAGATGGTCTCTAAGGGTTATCTTTATCATCTAGTTCGGGTTAAGGATTTAAGCTCCGAAACCCCAGCTCCTGAGTCAGTTCCTGTGGTTAATGAGTTTCCAGAAGTGTTTCCAGAGGATCTTCCCAGAGTCCCTCCCGATAGGGAAATCGACTTTGGAATTGATTTCATTCCAGATAACCAGCCTATCTCTATTCCTCCTTATAGAATGGCTCTAGCTGAGCTTAAGGAATTGAAATAACAGTTGAAAGACCTTCAAGATAAAGGCTTCATCAGACTTAGTATTTCGCCATGGGGTGCACCAATGTTGTTCGTAAAGAAGAAAGATGGTTCTCTCAAAATGTGCATTGACTATAGGCAGTTGAACAAGGTCACAATCAAGAATAAGTATCCCATCCCACATGATTGATGACTTTTTTGACCAACTTCAGGGTGCTAGTCATTTCTCAAAGATAGACCTCAGATCGGGTTATCATCTGCTTAAAGTCAAAGATAGTGACATTCCAAAAACAGCCTTCAGAACTCGGTATGGTCATTATGAATTTGTAGTTATGTTATTTGGACTAACTAATGCTCCTGCAACTTTCATGGATCTGATGAATAGAGTGTTCACGCAGTACTTAGACTTGGTCGTTATCGTCCTTATTGACGAAATCCTCATTTATTCTTGTAATGAGGAAGAACATGCGAGTCATTTGAGAGTTATTTTGCAAACTCTCAAAGATCGCCAGCTATTTGCAAAATTTAACAAGTGTGAGTTTTGGTTATAATCAGTTGCCTTCCTTGGGCATATTGTATCTAGTGAAGGAATTCAAGTAGATTCCCAGAAGATAGAAGTAGTGAAACAATGGCCCAGACCTACCTCTCCTACATATATCAGAAGTTTCTTGGGTCTAGGGGGCTATTACAGACGGTTCGTGGAAGAATTTTCATCCATAGCCTCACCATTGACTAAGTTGACTCAGAAGAAGGTCAAGTTTTAGTGGTCAGATGATTGTGAGAAAAGCTTCACAGAGCTGGAAACCAGGCTGACTACAACTCCTGGTTTGACTCTACCAGAGGGTTCAGACGGCTATGTTATATATTGCAATGCATCCAGAGTTGGCCTAGGTTGTGTGTTGATGCAGCGAGATACATTTATAGCTTATGCTTCTAGACAGCTTAAGGTGCATGAACATTTGTGTTTGCACTCAAGATTTGGAGACACTACTTGTATGGTGTTCATGTAGATCTGTTCACAGACCATAAGAGCCTTCAATATGTATTCACCTATAAAGAGTTGAATCTTCGGCAGAGAAGGTGGCTTGAGTTCCTCAAAGATTATGATTTGAGCGTGTATTACCATCCGGCTAAGGCGAATGTAGTAGCAAATGCTCTTAGCAGATTATCCTTGGGTAGTGTAGCACATATTGAGGAAGAAAGAAGAGAGTTAGCAAAGGATGTTCACAGACTTGCTCGCTTAGGAGTTCGT
>NW_006238938.1:544073-544244 GCF_000226075.1 Solanum tuberosum | reverse complement strand
CAGAATCTTCTTTGGTAGTAGAAGTTAAGGAAAAGCAAGACAACGATCCGATATTACTTGAACTTAAGGGTGCAGTCCATTAACAGAGAGTTGAGGTTTTTTCCCAAGGGGGGATGGTGTGCTTCGCTACCAGGGTCGATTATATGTTCCTAATGTGGGCGAGTTGAGACA
>NW_006238938.1:502023-544062 GCF_000226075.1 Solanum tuberosum | reverse complement strand
GAGTTGAGACAATAGATTCTTGCAGAAGCCCATAACTCTAGATATTCTATTCATCCAGGTGCCACTAAGATGTACCGCGATCTGTAGGAAGTCTATTAGTGGAATGGTATGAAAAGAGATATAGCAGATTTTGTGGCTAAGTGCCCCAATTGCCAACAAGTCAAGGTAGAAACATCAGAAACCAGGAGGCATGACTCAAGATATTGACATTCCTACTTGGAAGTGGGAAGTGATCAACATGGACTTCATCACATGTTTACCTCGTACTAGCAGACAACATGACTCCATTTGGGTGATTGTTGATAGGGTTACTAAGTCTTCTCGCTTTTTGGCGGTCAAGACTACAGATTCGGTGGAGTATTATACAAAGATTTACATTAATGAGATTGTGAGGTTGCATGGGGTTCCTTTGTCTATCATCTCAGATAGAGGTCCTCAATTTACCTCTCATTTCTAGAAGTCATTTCAGAAGGATCTTGGTACTCAGGTTAACCTTAGCATAGCATTTCATCCACAGACGGATGGTCAGGCAGAGCGTTACCATTCAGACCTTAGAGGACATGTTGAGAGCTTGTGTGATCGACTTCAAGGGTAGTTGGGACGATCACCTTCCTCTTATTGAGTTCGTCTACAACAATAGTTACCATTCCAGCATTCAGATGGCCCCTTATGAGACATTGTATGGGAGTAGATGTAGATCTCCAGTTGCTTGGTTTGAAGTAGGTGAAACAACCTTGATAGGAACAGATTCAGTTCTTGATTCTATGGAGAAAGTGTATCTCATTAGAGAAGGACTTAATGCCGAGAGTCGCCAGAAGTCTTATGCAGATGTGAGAAGAAAGGAACTAGAGCTCCAGGTTGATGATTGGGTTTTCTTGAAAGTGTCACCTATGAAGGGGGTGATGAGATTTGGCATGAAAGGGAAGGTCACTCCCAGATATCTAAGCCCTTACCGGATCTTGAAAATTATTGGTAAAGTGGGTTATTAGTTAGAGTTGCCAGCAGATTTAGCAGCAGTGCATCCAGTCTTTCACATTTCACTTTTGAAGAAGTATGTGGGTGATCCAGCATCCGTAGTACCATTAGAGATCGTGGCTGTAAAAGTTAGCCTTTCTGATGAGGATGTATCAGTTGAGATTCTTGATCGTCAAGTTAGAAGGTTGAGAAACGAAGAAGTCGCTTCAGTCAAGGTTTGGTGGAGGAGTCAATCTGTAGATGGAGATACTTGGGAAGCAGAAGCGGCCATGAAAGCCAAGTATCCTCACCTCTTTCCTTCCAATTCCACTCCAGCTTGACGTAATAGTTCCTCTTCAGTTTTTCAGTCATTCATGCGTAAGTTCAGTCTCATAATCATGTTCCTTCAGTTTGCACTTGCATTTTCAGTGTATTTGCATGTTCTTGGAACTTAGTTCAGTCAAAAATCAGTTTCTAGTGTTTAGTGGTAGGGTTTGCAGCTCTCTCCCTCCATATCAACTAGTTTAGTCTTCATTCGAGGACGCATGTTCTGAAGGGGGAGATAATGTAACACCCCAAATTCGAGAAAGGAAAAAAGTTCTAGATT
The DNA here is from genome assembly GCF_000226075.1 of Solanum tuberosum. NCBI lineage: Eukaryota > Viridiplantae > Streptophyta > Magnoliopsida > Solanales > Solanaceae > Solanum > Solanum tuberosum. The sequence goes on along the minus strand of NW_006238938.1, from coordinate 542,501 downwards.
TTTACAAGTTGCTGGTGCCACCGACGAAAGCTAACTATGGACCGACAGTCGACAGACGGCCCGTCAGTCAGCTCCGTCAATGGGACAGTCAACTTTTACTCTTCAGTCGAGAACGACAATCGACCAGTACGGATCGTCAGTCGACTGACGGCCCGTCAGTCAGCTTCGTCGATGGGCCAGTCAAGTTTCAGTCTTCAGTCGCGAACGACAGTCGACCAGTATGGACCGTCAGTCGACCGACGGCCCGTCAGTCAGCTCCGTCAGTGACTTCGACAACTTCTATGTCAGGGGTCTTTTGGTCTTTTCCTTGTTCGTTTGGCCCCTAAACTACGTCGTTTAGACCCTAAATGAAGAGGTTTTAGTCAGTTTAAGCGTAGAAACATAAACTAGAACTTACCTAAGTCAAATCATCAATCAAAACATAGAAAATTAGAAGCGTAAGAAGAGAAAGAGACGACCAACCCTAGTTCAAGAACGCAACAAGGTTCCATCAGTTCCAGCCCCGAAATCTAAAGATATCTCTGTGGAATTCGTCACCAGGTATGTGGGATTTCATTAGTGGGTTCCTTTTGTCCATTAGGTCCCTAGAATTCATTGAGATTCTTGATTCAATGATTATGAACAGACCTAGGGTTTCTAGAATTTCAACAGATCATCATGAATTAGTTATTTAAATGTTCCAAATCAGATTATCATGTTATTACTCAGTTTATTGCATGAATTTCAGAACCTTAGCTATGTATTTCTTTAGTTCTTGAATTAGACATGCTAGGTCAGATATTTCAGTTTTCAGTTATACATGCCTTAGTTTATGAATGCATCATTATCAGATTAATTGTTGCATTCTCAGTTTGCCTGTTCAGTTCGAACTATCCAGTATTTACAGAAATTCAGTCATAACCAGTTAACCACTTAATTCATTGGGAGTAGCATAATATCGAGTTGGACTAATGAGTTGGACTAGGGCTCATCGTACCCAAATAGTCCCAGAACTACTAGCCACATAGGTTGTAAGTCCCCTCTATTGGCAGCATTTCAGTGATCACGCCAGCATGCCTATATACCTATGGCAGGGTACATTGGATCCTCTCGATGGCGCGTATACATCGGACTCCACATTTAGCTCATGTGGTTTTATTATCGATTATTTGTAGTTCCCACAGTTCAGTCAGATCCTATTGCATTGACCATTTATCATTATACCCAGTATTCAGTTTCAGCATGTTATAAATTGGTCACTGTATTAAGTTATCTCAACATTCAGTATCTATATCATGTTCAGATTATGCTCTTGCTTTATTTACTTTGTCCAGTTATGTGTTGTTTCAGTTGTGTTCTATCCTGCATGCTCAATACCTTTCAAGTACTGACGCATACTCTGCACTACATCTTCTCGTGATGTAGGTTTAGGTTCTCAGCATCCAGATCACACTTAGATCTGTTCCTAATCTTCAGTTCAGCAGAATCAGTGGTGGGTCCTCATTCTCTGAGAACCATAGTCATGAGTTTCTTTTTAGTATTTTTAGTCCTTTAGTTTCAGTTTTGCTAGACTTAGATAGGGCCTGTCCCAACAATTCTAGTCAGTTAGAGGCTATTTTCAAACATGGTTAGATTCCGCTTAGTATTGAGTTACTATCTTCTTTGAATTAAACTCGTCAATTTTCATATATCTCAGTTATAGTATATGGGTATTCCTTGTCTTTTCACTTTATTTATGATTTAGCTTCCACATCAGTTTATTATCTTTAGTATGCTCATGATCATGCCAACAGGGTTAGCTTTGGATAACTTGTGGTCCTAGGTCCCGTGACCGCGTCGCGTGGGTAGTCTCGGGGTGTGACATCATTCTTGCTAGCTGGGCTGGGAATTGACTAGTTGAGTTGATTATCACTCATGCTAGTTTGACTGGGAGTTGACTGGTTGAGTTGATTGTCACTCTTTCTAGCTGGCCTGGGAGTTGACTGGTTTTGTTATTCAGATCTAGATTACTCTTTTTTCTTGTAGACTTAGCTATTATGTGTACCTGTCTAGCTTATGGGGTTCGTTTAGGTTTATTTAAACTTGTGCATGAGTGTACCTTCTAGTCTTATGCGGTCTAGTTAAGTTTGGTTTAGTTGAACTTGGATTTAGGTTCGATATGATTGTGTTCCTTCTTTTCTTATCCGTTTTCACCTCTGTTGGTGTTTAGATTCTATCTATTTGGATTATTTTTACCTTTCTTGCTCGGTCGGCTTGTGATGCCTAATGAGTACCTTGCTTTGGTACTTATGCTACAATTTGTGATTCAGGTCCTAGTACCAGCTACGAGCGGTGATCGTTCGTGCCATATTTTGTAGCTTCGGGATATCGGAGACAAGGGTGAGCACTTGGTGTCCTAGATCAGCATGTCTCCTTCTGTATATGTTAGCTTGTATTTTGCCTTTGAGATGGCTTGTTGTGGTCCACTTTTGGGACTTGTATTTACTCTTGTTAGACAACTTTGTACTCGTGACTTCAAGCATCTAGGAGGGTATCTATTGTATACAGTTTTGGGTTTGCTTTTTGTTTTTGTCTTTTCTTATTATTAGCATTCTTTGTTGGTTTAGTTCTACCCTTGTAGATATACATGAATGTAAGTAGTTCATGTATCGATTAAATGGACAATCCCCTAATTCAATGGAGTCATAAGAGATTAATTATATTTTGCAAATCCCAACAAATATGAAAGATAAAGAATTGAGGAGAAAAGGTTGAAAGAATAAAGATCCACAGTAAGTTTTTTCTGAGAGGACCAAAGGAACGTGACTTTTCTTTTCAAGTTCAATTGAAGATTATTTATTAGTATTCATTGAATTATGTTTGTAATTAAAAGGTTACTCAGATTTTTTGAAGTTACAAGATACTTTCTACGCATATTAATAGAGTAGTAGAAAAGACTTTCCATTATGATTATTTATAGAAACAAATTAAGTTATATTATTATTATTATTATTATATGATCAACAATGATTTAATATCTTCCCACTTTTAATATTTAGTATAATTATGATTACTATTTAATATTTTATTACTTAGATATTTTATAATATTTTTATTTAATATAGGGGTCAAATGATAATCCAACTTTGTACTTTGGAGCTTCCACCTTTATTAATACTAGTTCTTCGACTCTTGCATTGCACGTGGTTGTCGTTTCAGGATATACATGTTATGGGAAAATAGTATTGATATTATTTAAACATAATTTTGTATAGTTAACTCTACACAAAATACTATAGTAGATTCTTCTATGAATGTGGATAGTTGTATCTTCAGTTATTTAGCCGACTTTATGAAGACGGTCAATCAAAGTGTATCGTTGTATCTTCAGTTATCCAGCCGACCTTATGAAGACGGTAAATCAAAGTGTTAATAGATAAATGCAATAATTTTTTATTTTTTTCAGTTTCATGAAGTTTAAATATGTAAATAATCTTATCTCACTAAGACTTTCTAATAGAGAACATTCCTTGTGTATTTTCCTCGTCGTCTAACAAAAACCTTCATTTTCCATTATTGTTTTTCCTCTTGAAAGTGCAACATAAAGTTGACTATTTTTTAAAAGCATGTGTAACTTATGCTGGCAGGAGTTGTTTAGATTTGATGGGGACATTTAAATAGCTTTAATAAGGCATAATTGGAGAGTTTCAAACTTAGTGAACGAACGATGCTAATAACATGTTAGAAGAGTGAAACATTAGATTCGATTCAAATATAAGGATAGTCTTAAAGTAATGAGGTTAATATTATTTAGTTCAAATTAAGTGAACGAAGAAATAGTAGATAGATAGATTCCATTACGTAAAATATTAGGATACCTTAGGTAGTAGCAAGAGAATTTAGTAAAATGAGTTTATAGCATATTGTGTTCAAAACAAAGCGTATTGATATTAATAATATGAAGATTAGTACAAAATTAAAGATATACACAATTAAAAGGCAGTACATGGAGTAACAATCAGGGAAGAAATATTGGTTCAACAGAACAACGACAATAACACATTAAGACCCTCGACACAGTGACACATTCATTAGTGGATGCCTTAAGATTGCAAAAATTTTAGTGATGTAACACCTTTTGCCACCAAAGTCATATATCTAACTTAATATTAAATATGGGTTCGAAATCGAGTATATATTGAAATTTTAGCTATTTTTTGCACATATATCTATGCCCCAACTGTGTGTCAAAATTTCGCATTTCACTTGAACTCATGCCTACTTAACTATTCCACTGATGATAGGGGTCTTCAATTTAAATTAAGTTTACAAACACAAACACACAATAGAAAACTTTCTGCTTCACCACACAAAAACAATTCCAATATATGTTCACTTCATCAACATGTGAAATGAGATAATTTATAGCATCCATATGATGTGCAATATATTTAATACAAAGATGGTTGTTTGGGGAAGAGAGATAGAGAATGGGATCGATTTTCAAGTAGAAGGTTCATGAGTCTAAACCAAGTCAATAAAGATAGATCGGCAAAGAATCTATTTTGATGAATTCGGCAGCTCAGGAAAAATTGCATCAACATGGCGATGATATATTGGATCAGCAAGCCAAAGTTTAGCAATGTAATGATGAGACGATGTACACCTGTGAACTTCTTCAATAATCCAGATGGTTGCTTCAGCTTTGCCCGGATCGATGATGGTATCTAATGGAACATCTTCATTATCTGCACCAAGCCTCATTTGATCAAACTTCTTCATCTGGACATTTGTCAGGTAATGCAGGGGTTTCGCATAGAACTCCTTCATGGATGTAGCAAATCCAACCCATGAGGTGAAAGGGATAACAAATCCACGCTGTGTGGGCATAGGGACCACCTTCATGTACTCTTGGTACATTCTTGATCTTCTTAGAAATGAATCTGATATAGAGAGCGTTTAAGAATAGTGATACAAATAAAAAACATTGAGTAAAGATACATCATAACCTTGCACTTTAGTCCCTCATGTGGCAATAAGTTTGAAGAAACAATATCCATATTAACAAAACAAAAAAGTAAAGCATTTGAGAATCAATATTATCACAAAAGGGCCTCTCAAACTTGCGTTTTGACATTAGAAAGGAGTTATTTTAATAAGTAAATGAAGAGAGATTTCTGCACGAGAATTTCCCCTGGGACATCCAGCTTTTATTAAATGAAAGCTACATCTATCTAGAAATTGTCCATCAGTTGGTACAGAACAATAGGAAGCAACATAGATATACATCATTTCTTCCAAATTCGACAAGGTGAAAAAATTGAAAGGTTTTCTTGATTCAAAGTATCCTTATTATCTCATAATCTATTTATTGGAGAAGAAAAAGGAGAGCTATACAAGCATGTTACCATTTGTCCAGATTTACATTTGCATTTTTTGAAAATCTCCTAATTCTAAGATCATCTTTAATTTGTTACCATTTCTATGGGTGCAGAAAACAAGTTTGAAAGAAGAGAAATTTTTAATCATATTCAGCCCGATACAAAGTTAATGCTTCATTGTTCTTAAACTCATACAGATTTAAAATCAAGATCTATTAAAACTAATACAAATACAAAATAAAGAATGAATTTTTTTTTAATACGGAAAATCAAACTATTAAAACGCTTTTTCGCATATCATAACCATATACAATAACATTTCTTAGGACGGAAAATCAAATTGTTCACAAGGTATATTTCAAATCAATTCTATTAGGATGCTCTAAGCTTACATTATTCAAACAAATGGAACTGCAATGTTATTAGATGATAAGTGTTAGTTAGCATATAGCATGACTGAACTTCATTACAGAATGCTATAAAAATAAAGGTTATAAGAGAACTACGGAAAATATGTAAGATGGAATTAACAAATTCGGTGTACCAAATTTTACTTATGCATGAACTTCTTGCTAATGACACTTGAGCAATCAAAAGTTTGATGTGATAAATTCCTAGGACCATCTTTAATTCCAAGTTTCCACGGAGGCAAAATTATGCAAAATAATATTGTCATTTTTATAACCCAAACTTAATGAAGAGAAGATTTTTTTTTTTTTTATTTGGAAACAACAAAGCAACAGAAGTCTGTTCCAACGAGTAGATTGAGAGAAACATTTGAAAATTATGTAAGTTACAACATGTACCTTCAGAGTCATAAGAGGAAGATGAGTCACCTGATAATACCTGGTCACCAAATGGCTCTACTCCTTTCATTGTTGTAACTGGTACATAAAAGGAAAAGAAAAAAAAGCATGTTAGAAGGAAACGAATTAGCAACTGGATCGAAAGCTATACAATTTCTATTGACGTCTGCTTCGGTGCATAAAAACCTACATGTTAAGTGTAATACCTAACACTTAAAGTTCAACTCATATAGAATATTCAACAAAATTCAGGTCTTCCTATCATCCCCTCCCCGATGTAAAGAGATAGCACAAAAGCTCATGAAAGCTAAGTTCAAACCAATTAGACACGCAAAAGATTGTTCAGATACAAAATCTCATGCAATTTAAATAGACGGCTAATTTGATTCATTTTCATAAAAATCTAATGGTCAAGTTTAATATCCAACATCATCTCAAATAGAAAAAACACTAGCAGATTCAACAAAATTCATGCCCAGATAATTTTCTTCTTCTTTGACCAAAATGGATTAGGATTTATAAGAGAAGAATAACTTACATTTGAATTTTAGTGAAGAAGAGATGAGTATAGAGAAAACTAAGTTTGCCTCACTCACTGTTAAGCTTTTACCATTTATAGAGTGTGTTATTTGAGAACGGCGCAAAAGACAAAAACTTGTTGTTTTAATTTTGTCAAACAAAGATATGTCCCAACTAGTTAAAAATTAATTAATATCTCAATATTACACATACAAAATATAAAATAGTATTTGTTAGTTTTCTAATTAAAAATAAAAGATTTCAAGATATTAATAGTCTATTTTAATAATTTATAATTGTACTTATTTCTCTTTGTTTATTCATAATCCTCACACACCATTATCGTCCCCCTATCAAAATCATGGCTATTGATTACAATAATATCATTTGTTCCTTATAAATTACTAGTCTATTAGACACTAGGTAGTGTTTGTCTTCTTTGGGAATCATTCCGATTTAAATGATAAACTTGATATATTTGTAAATGTTTGTCAATTCAAAAGTTGCTCCTCTACTATTCTTAAAAACGAATTGTTTTCTAAGAAGATCATCTAATATTCTATAAAAACATATAGTTTTCTTTGATGAATTAGATGAGTCTTTTAGGAGGCAACATATGCAAATTAAGATATTGAAATTTATGGTACTCAGTTATTGCATCAATTTTTACAATTAGCGCTAATCAATAAGCATCTTTGACCTCGACACCGACGACAATATGGTTATCAAATTTCAGATCGGTCAACAAACTGAAGGATAATATAAAAAGTATGGACAAATAGACATTTATGATGATTACAACAAGGACTTCTCTATCACCCGTTTAATTTTATCTATAGATTTAATTTTATCCTCGCTCTTCTAACTTTTCTTTCATAAAAGCTTTAACTAATTATTATTCCTTCATGCATAACGTTTTAATATTAAAAATATACCTTCTTGAACATATTTTTAAATATCCTATGAGAATTTTATAAGATATTTCACATATATTTGGGGATGACAAACAATGTTTTTATGATTAAAAAAATTCTAAACTTGCGTTAATATTTTCTATAGACAGTGAATTGTAACGACATGGACTGTTGTTACTCAAGGGCACCTTGAGTGAAATTCCTAAATTCTTGATAATGTGTTTTCAATTTAAGAATTGGATACTATCACGACCCAAGACTAACCCTTAGATGTGACATGGTAAATAAAATTCCAAGAAATTCTAAATGAACCAGTTAACAAAGCATAACACAAAGATAAAATCATAATTGAAAGAATCAATAAAATGGAATATCATTCTCAAAGCTCAACTCAATATGATAACAAAATCATAATATAATGACATAATGACAAAATACTAATATTTGACAACAATCCTCTACTACATAGGTAAGGCCAGGACAAGCCCTAGCACACGAACAATCTTAAATTAAATTATGTTTGGAATGAATAAAAAAAACAATGGTGGCAAGGTCACCAAATCATGAGGACTCACGAAAGTTGTGTTGGGCTAATGAAATCTTTTTTAACCGCAGGGTGGATGTGGAGTGGCATAACCTATATTATGAAACAATATTGGCATAAGAAATGCATGCGGTCAGTACTCATAATGTATTGAGCATGAGCAAAGATGCGTCAATCTTAATATAAAATATGATAAGTCTGAAAACATGATAATACATGACCAAGTAAAATATGACATAATTTGATATGTGAGTTCATAAAACATAGTACAAGCTCAATGTAATATTCTGATTATCATATAATACGTAAATCATGTTCTTTTCTTGAAATCATAAAATTTTGTGGGAGATACTATTAACTGGCAAAAAACAGTACACTACTCCTATATTTTAATAGAGAGGCTAATAGTTCCCAAGGTAAGGGCCATAATCATGAGCTTATGTGGATCCACTAGCTAGTGTCTATCTTAGACAAGTCCTACAGGGCAAGTAGTTATGGGAAAATGGGATTTCAACTAAAGAACTCCACCTCTAGTAATAGGTGAATTTTCCTGCTCTTAGCGACTGGTGATAGCATACAGACGGTTTGCACCTTTGTCTATCCCTAAGTAGCTCCTCTATCTATTCGAGACATTTAAGAAGATACGGGTCTATTGCCCCCATTACCATTAATGTTCCGGTTCTTAGGGCACTCTCTCATGAAGTGACCAATCTGCCCGCACTTGAAGCAACCATTGGAGCCATCACGACACGCTCCTGGGTGGTTTTTACCATATTTAGCACATGTAGGAGTCCAATTAGTCCTTTGTGCCATACTACCCTGAGATTGAGTAGGTCTTGCTCTGGATTTATGTGATTTCTGGCTCCTTAAATCACCTCTAATCTTTGGTGGAGGTGCACTAAATGAGGATGGGGTAGGACTAGTTAGCTTTTGCTGAAAAGATGACCGGTTCACATTTTCGTTCTTTTGTTGTCCGGACTCATGACATGTAGTCTTGGCCCTCTTATTACTTAAATCTTCCTTATAATTCAACTTCTCTTTTTCAGCCTACAACACATCAATCATAAGTCTTGATATGTCCATGTCCCCTATAAACAAAGCAGCCTTACCCTCTTTGCTCGACAAGCGGGATAGCCCACACAAATAGACTCATCATGCTTCTCATATCAGCCACCATATCTGGGACATAACGGGACAATTGAGTGAACTTGAGGTTGTGCACACTCATTGCCTCCTATTTAAGAGTGACAAAATTCTCTTACATTTGCCTCTCCCAGATCACAGGGAAAGAAAAGAGCCATGAAGGCACTGTCAAACACATCCCAGCTCACAATTGGTTCCCCTTCAACCCTGCTCTTCTTCCATTAGTCCTACCAAATCCTAGTTGCACTGCCTCGAATTAAGGTGTCTCTGGCTCATGATGTACTAAAAACTCCTCTGATCAGTGTAGATCTCACAACTAACTTTATACATCTAGTGCCTCTAGATTTGAAAGGCAAAATCTACCATTGCCAACTCCAAGTAATGGGTGGGGTTGTTTCCCTCATGTAGCCTAAGCTACCTCGATGCATACACAATAAACCGGACCTGTTGCATTAATACACAACACAAACTAACGCCGGATGCGTCACAATAGACCATGAAGCCCTCGCCCTCAATTGGAAGAGTCAATATAGGGGCAATAGTCAGAAACTTCTTAAGCTTCTGAAAGCTCAACTCACACAACTCAGACCACTCAAAAGGCACATCAAGGCAATTTAACTGGGTCAAAGGTGCTTCTAAATGATTAAGATCATGTAAGTGTGTGTATATATATATATATATATATATACACACACTTATATTAAGATATTAATAACAAACAATCTTAAGATCTTAATCATTCAGATGTGCATTCAAATTTAGATGTCTTAATCTTAATGAAAACAAATGAGGCCAAAGCATGATCTTAATCATTCAAAAGCCTCAAGTTCACTCAATTGTCCCATTATGCTCCAGAGATGGTGGCTGATATGAGAATCATAATGAGTCGTTTTGTGTCTAGGCTATCCCGTTTGTCGAGCAAAGAGGATAACATTGCTTTGTTAATAAAGGACATGGACATAGCAAAATTATGGTTGATGTTCAGTAGGTTGAGAAAGAGAAGTTGAATGATAGAGAAGATTTATGTTATAAGAGGGCCAAGACTACAGGTCATGAGTCCGGACAACAGAAGATTGGAAATGTGAACCGGTCATCTTCTCAGCAAAAGCTAACTGGTCCTGCCCCATCGTCATCTAGTGCACCTGCACCAAAGATTAGTGGTGATTTCAGGAGCCAGAAATCCCAGAATTCCAGAGCAAGATCTACTCAATCTAAAGGTAGTGTGGCACAAAGGACTAAATGGACTCCTACATGTGCTAAATGTGGTAAAAACCACCGAGGAGAGTGTTGTGAGGGCTCCAATGGTTGCTTCAAGTTCGGGCAGATTGGTAACTTCATGAGAGAGTGCCCTAAGAACAAGAAGGTTAATGGTAATGGGGAAATAGACCCCTATCTTCTTAAGCGTCTCCAGTAGATAAACCTGCTCCAAGAAGAGCTACTTCAGGGACAGACAGAGGTGCAAACCGTCTGTATGCTATTACCAGTCGCCAAGAGCATGAGAATTCACCTATTACTAGAGGTGGAGTTCTTTAGTTGAAATCCCCTTATCCCATAACTACGTGCCATGTAGGACCTGTCTCAGATAGACACTAGCTAGGAGATCCACATAAGCTCATGATTATGATCCTTACCTTGGGAACTATTAAACTCTCTATTCAATGTAGGAGCAGTGTACTATTTTTGCCAGTTAACAGTATCTCCCACAACATTTTATGATTTCAAGAGAAGAACATGATTTACGTATTATATGATAATCAGAATATTGAATTGAGCTTGTACTATGTTTTATGAACTCACATATCAAATTATGTCATATTTTACTTAGTCATGCATTATCATGTTTTCAGACTTATCATATTTTATATTATGATTCATGCATCTTTCCTCATGCTCAATACATTATGAGTACTGACCGCATGCATTCCTTATGCCAATATTGTTTCGTAATATAGGTTATGGCACTCCACATCCACCCTACGGTTAACAAAGATTTCATCAGCCCAACACAACTTTCGTGAGTCCTCATGATTTGGAGACCTTCCCACCATTGTCTTTTTTATTCATTCCAGACATACTTTAAGTTCTAAGATTGTTCGCATGCTAGGGCTTGTCCTAGCCACACCTTTGTAGTAGAAGATTGTTGTCAAATATTAGTATTTCATCATTATGTCATTATATTATTGTTTTGATATCATATTGAGTTGAGCTTTGAGAATGATATTCCATTTTCTTGATTCTTTCAATTATATTTTTATCTTAGTGTCATGTTTTGTTAATTGGTTCATTTAGAATTTATGGGAATTTTATTCACCATGTCACATCTAAGGGGTAGTCTTGGGTCGTCATGACAGTATCCAATTAAAATTGACAATACATTATGAAGAATTTAGGTATTTCACACGAGGTGCCATTGAGTAACAACGGTCCATGTCGTTACACTTCACTACTTCACTGTCTATAGAAAATATTAACGCAAGTTTAGAATTTTTTTTATCATAATAACATTGTTTGTCATCCCCAAATATATGTGAAACATCTTATAAAATTCTCAAAGGACATTTTAAAATTATGTTCAAGAAGGTATATTTTTAATAATATAATGTTATACGTGTAAGAATAATAATTAATTAAATTTTTTATGAAAGAAAAGTTAGAAGAACGAGGAAAAAATAACATTATCATGTTCAAATCTATAGATAAAATTAAAAGGGTGATAAAGAAGTCCTTGTTGTAATCATCATCAATGTCTCTTTGTCCATACTCTTTATATTATCCTTTAGTTTATTGAACGATCTGAAATTTGATAACCATATTGTCTTCCGTGTCGAGGTCAAAGATGCTTATTGATTAGTGCTAATTGTAATAATTGATGGAATAGCTGAGTACTATAAATTTGAATATCTTAATTTGTGTTTGCTGCCTCCTAAAAGACACATTTGATTTAGGAAAGAAAACTATACATTTTATAGAATAGTAGATGATCTTCTTAGAAAACAATACGTTTTTAAGAATGGTAGATGTGCAAATTTTGAATTGATAAACATTTACAAATATATCAAGTATAACATTTAAATCGGAAAGATTAACAAAGAAGACAAACACTACCTAGTGTCTAATAGACTAGTAATTTGTAAAGAACAAATGATATTATTGAAAGCAATAGCCATGATTTTGACAGGGAGACGACAATGGTGTGTGAGGATTATGAATGAAGAAAGAGAAATAAAGACAATTATAAATTATTAAAATAGACCATTAATATCTTGAAATCTTTTATTTTTAATTAGAAAACTAACAAATACTATTTTATAATTTGTATATGTAATATTGAGATATTAATTATTTATTAACTAGTTGGGACACATGTTTGTTTGACCAAATTAAAACAACAGGTTTTTGTCTTTTACACCGTTCTCAAATGACACACTCTATAAATGGTAAAAGCTTAACAACGATTGAGGCAAACTTAGTTTTCTCCGGACTCATCTCTTTCTTCACTAAAATTCAAATGTAAGTTACTCTTCTTATAAACCCTAATCCATTTTTGTTAAAGAAGAAGAAAATTATCTGGGCATGAATTTTGTTGAATCTGCTAGAATTTTCTCTATATGAAATGATGTTGGATATTAAACTTGACCATTAGATTTTTATGAAAATAAATCAAAATAGCCGTCTATTGAAATTGCATGAGCTTTTGTATCTGAACACTCATTTGCGTGTCTGAATTTTTTGTACTTACCTTTCATGGTACTGTCTATTTACATTTGGGAGGGGATGATAGGAAGACATGAATTTTGTTTAATATTCTATATGAGTTGAACTCTAAGTGTTAGGTATTACACTTAACAATTAGGTTTTTATGCACAGAAGCAGACATCTATAGAAATTGTATAGCTTTCGATCCAGTTGCTAATTTGATTCATTGATTAGTTATTTCCTTCTAACATGCTTTTTCTTCTTTTCTTTTTCTGTGCAACAATGAAAGGAGCATATCCATTTGGTGACCAGGTATCATCAAGTGACTCATCTTCCTCTTATGATTATGAAGGTACATGTTATAACTCACATAATTTCCAAGTGATTCTCTCAATCTCTCAAGAATATTATTTTGCATAATTTTGCCTCCATGGAAACTTGGGAATCAAAGATGGTCGTAGGAATTTATCACATCAAACTTTTGATTCCTCAAGTGTCATTAGCAAGAAGTTCATGCATAAGTAAAAATTGGTACAACGAATTTGTTGATTCCATCTTACATCTTTTCTGCAGTTTGTCTTATAATCTTTATTTTTATAGCATTCTGTAATGAAGTTCAGTCATGCTATATGCTACCTAACACTTATATCATCTAATAACACTCTAGTTCCATTTGTTTGAATAATGTAAGCTAAGAGCATCCTAATTGAATTGATTTGAAATATACCTTGTGAACAATTTGATTTTCCGGGCTAAAAAATGGTATTGTATATGGTTACGATATGCGCAAAAGCATTTTAACAGTTTGATTTCAGTATTAAAATGAAGTTTATTATTTATTTTATAAATGGATCAGTTTTAATAGATCCTGATTTTGCACTGTATGAGTTTAAGAACAATGGAGCATTAACTTTGTATCGGGTTGAATATGATGAAAACTTTCTCTTCGTTCAAACTTGTTTTCTTGCTAATTAAAGATGATTTTAGAATTAGGAGATTTTCAAAAAATGAAAATGTAAATCTGGACAAATCGTAACATGCTTGTACAACTTTCCTTTTTCTTCTCCAATAAATAGATCATGAGACAATAAGGATACTTTGAATCAAGAATACCTTTCAATTTTTTCACCTTATTGAATTTGGAAGAAAAGACGTATATCTATGTTGCTTCCTTTTGTTCTATACCAATTGACGGACAATCTCTGGATAGATGTAGCTTTCATTTAATAGAAGCTGGATGTCCCAAGGGAAATTCTCGTGTACAAATCTCTCTTCATTTACTTATTAAAACAACTCCTTTCTGATGTCAAAACGCAAGTTTGAGAGGCCTCTTTTATGATAATATTGAATCTCAAATGCGTTGCTTTTTTGTTTTGTTAATGTGGATATTGTTTCTTCAAACTTATTGCCACATGAGTGACTAAAGTGCAAGGTTATGATGTATCTTTACTCAATGTTTTTTATTCGAATCACTAGTCTTACACGCTCTCTATATCAGATTTAGTCCTAAGAAGAGCAAGAATGTACCAAGAGTACATGAAGGTGGTCCCTATGCCCACACAACGTGGCTTTGCTATCCCTTTCACCTCATGGGTTGGATTTGCTGCATCCATGAAGGAGTTCTATGGGCAACCCCGGCATTACCTGACAAATGCCCAGATGAAGAAGTTTGATCACATGAGGCTTGGTGCTGATAATGAAGATGTTCCATTAGATACCATCATCGTCTCATCATTACATTGCTAGACTTTGGCTTGCTGATCCAATGTATCATCGCCATGTTGATGCAATTTTCCCTGGGCTGCCGAATTCTTCAAAATAATTATTTGCCAATCTATCTTCATTGACTTGGTTTAGACTCATGAACCTTCTAATTGAAAATCAATCCCATTCTCTATCACTCTTCCCTAAACAACCATCTATTTATTAAATATATTGCACATCATATGGATGCTTTAAATTATCTCATTTCACATGTGGATGAAGTGAACATATGTTGAAATTGTGCTTGTGTGGTGAAGCACAAAGTTTTCTATTGTGTCTTTGCATTTGTAAACTTAATTTAAATTGAAGACCCCTATCATCAGTGGAATAGTTAAGAAGGTATGAGTTCAAGTGAAACTCAAAATTTTGACACACAATTGAGGTCTTCAATGTAGTTAGATATGGTCCACTCTTTAAATACATGTAAAAAATATTTTTAGTAAAAGAAAGAGCACCACTTGGTAAAAGATAAAGGCCCCTTTTCCACAATCGTTCATGGTTCCAATTTTTCTTTCTAAAGAGGAAAAAATACATAATATGTCATGTGATATGAAATCATTAGAGATGAATTTGAAGATTTATTTGGATATGCAAATTGTATTACTACCTTAAAAAAAGATCTAGTACTTTAATTCATGTTTCAAAAATAGATCATTTTGTATCCAGCTATATAAAGGCAGCGTAGATCTATGAATAGGAATGTTAAACTAGTATCTACAGGACCTAAATTATAACCAGGCTCTGTGAGCACAACTAGGAAGGAAGCGCCGCAAAGGGTTGACAGGGCAACTCGGCTGGTACAAAAGGAGATGGTACCGAAGTGGGAGGCTCGTAGACACTACTAGTGCAATGACTAGTCTTATCTTTTTTCTCTACAGATTTTCCTTTTTTTCAGTCTACGACATTGACTAAGCTAAGAGAAGGATTTAGGACTGACGGAGAGATTGAGCTAAACCCTATTTCACAAGGATCATCATTCGCTTGCCTTAAAGATTTGAAGAAAAAGAACCTTGTCCGGGTGAAATGCCACTGGAACCTAGAGCTAGCTGGTTCTCCACGAATCCAGTTTTCTCTTTCTACATAATGAATCATCTCATTTACTCCTTTGTTAGCCGACTTTTGTAGCATACTTCATAGCCTTAGTAGGAATAGTGACTAGATTTATAGGTCGTAGGGCAAGGGCATTAGATGCATCTGAGGTCCCCCCTCTCTTTAACAGTCTAGGAGTACACATTGATAAACTTACATAAGAGTTGAAAGAAATCCCTTTCATCTTAATCTCATCTACTGAAAATGGGCCAGACGTAGCACATTCTTATAGGCTATTAAAGGAGCATAAAAAAGAGCATGAACTCTCTAACTACAAATTTAAATTATGCAAATACCCCTAACTTAAGAAAACCTTAACTAAAAACACAACACGTTACCATACTCCTTTGCCACTCAACATAATCCTTCACGAAGCGACAGGACTTCCAACCCTCGCATTCTAGACAGTCACCAGCGTCCATCCCCAAGCATATGCAACTTCTCACTATCCTCTCTTTAAAACAGTCTAGCGCAGACTCTGCAACAAACAAACTGCCATTATCAGAACAAACATCCCACTTCAGCAATAAATGAATAGGTATACCCTATTACATCCTCTATGCCCTGTTACTGCCTTAGTATAATATACCTTCCTAATCATGTTTGAAAATTTGAATAACAATTCTTAATATTGGTTCTGCAACACTGGTCACAGGATCTCACCTGACAAGTAGTTAATATTACGTAAACAAAATATCAGGAAAATATATCATTATTTGATATGCCTTAACATATTTAAATTATAAATACATATTTCAAGTTTGATAAAAATCTAATGGAGTTACGTGGACTACATAATAATAATAAAAAATAATTGTTAGAAAAAAATGTAGTCATCTTTTTTTTTTATTTCAACAACACATATTTATTAAGTTGTTTTGCACTTTAATCAACTAAAAATTTTACAATAAATTTTATCGATTCTTAATAAACAAGTAGCAAGAACAAATATTAAGAGTTTACGGAAAATAATTTGGATAATTAATAAAGTTTGAGAATGAGAGAGACTTGAAAATGGAGCACAATTTTTTTTCTGAAAAATAAAAGTTCCTTTAAAATGGTCTGAATAATAAGACTATCAAGAATCTGATTCATTCAGACCCATTAAGAGTTTTTCAGTAAAATATAAACGAACACACTTGATGGACTAATTTCTGAACCATTCAGATTCAGACTTCTATTAAGTACAAATAAATGAGGTCTTAGTTACTATATATGGGCATGACACCCGAGCTGACCTTATATTGTTAGATATGCATGATTTTGATGCTATTCTGGAAATTGACTATTTATCCACCTATCAGACGGTCTTAGTATTCCACCGGTGGTGTGACAGGGCTCCATTTGTAGAACACTAGTTGGATTTATCTCTGTTGTTCAGGCTCGGAGGCTAGTGGCTAGTAGGTGTTTGTCTTATTTGGCCTATGTGCGTGATGTGAGTAGGGAGGTCCCTTCACTAGAGTCCATCTAGTCGTTCGTGATTTATATATGTGTTTCCTATTGACATACCTACCCTACCCCTCCAAGAGTGTGATATTGACTTTTCTATTGAGCTTGAGCCGAGTACTCAACCTATTTCTATTCTTTCATATCAGATAGCCCTTGTAGAGCTCAGGGAGCTCAGCGTTAAAATTTAGGACCTCTTGGGTAAGGGCTTCATCAGGCCTAGTGTATCGCCTTGGGGCGCTTCTTTTCTGTTTGTGTAGAAGAAAGATAGTATCATGTGTAGGTGTATAGATTATAGTCATTTGAATAAGGTGACGGTGAAGAACTGTTATCCCATTCCTAGGATTGCTGATCTATTCGATCAGCTTCAGGATGCCACCGTGTTTTCGATAATTTATTTGAGACTTGGTACCATCAGTTGAGGATTCGGGGAATGGACATCCCTAAGACCATATTTAGGACTTAATATTGCCATACTGAGTTCACAGTAATGTATTTTGGGTTGACTTATACCCCTGCCGCATTCATGGACTTGATTACACTTGTGTGCAGACCGTATCTCGATTTGTTCGTCATCGTGTTCATAGATATTATTCTTGTATACTCGCGGAGCAAGAGTGATCATAAGTAGCATTTGAGGATTGTGCTCCAAACTTTAATAGAGCAGTGACTCTTTCCTAAGTTCTCAAAGTGTGATTTTGTCTTGACTCTTCAATCAGTAGCATTCTCGGGCCATGTGGTGTTACTAGAGATTGTGTTCTTTCTCAAGATTAGAGTGCTTTCGGCTTGGAGCCTTTCCTAATATAATTAAGGGTGGATGTCGATCCATAATGACATGGAGCCTACTTGAGATCCTCTTCAGAGTCGATATACCTCCGTACACTCTTGCTAGCAGGGCGATTGACTCCGTTGGGAGTGGGTAAGTGGGCTGGGCGGTCGGGATACCTGAGATCGTCTATGTAGTTGAGAGGCCCCCGAGGTACTTTTGCTAGCTGGGTTGTTTAAACCCCTAGGAGTGGATTGTATGGTTGGATAGATGTGGTTGATAGTCACTATTTCTAGTTGCGGTGGGAGTTGATTAGTTTAGTTGATTGTCAGTCTCGCTTGTTGGGCTTGGAGTTTACTAGTTCTTGGATTCAGATCTGCATTACACTTATGTCTTGTATACTTAGTTATTATGTGTACCTATAGGGCATATGGGTCCATTAGGGTTTTATTTAATCTTACGCATGAGTGTATATTCTAGGCTTATGAGGTGTACTTAGGTTTAGTTAAGTTGTACTTAGATTTACTTTTGCATGCTCGTGTGCCTTCTTTTCATATCCTCTCTGGCCTCTGTTTGTATCTAGATTCTATCCTATCAAATTGGCTTTACCATTCTTGCTCGGTTGGCCTATGATTCCTAATGAGTTCCTTGTTTTCGTGATGCAGGTCCTAGTACCAGCTACCAACGGTAATCATTCATGACGTCTTTTGCAACTTGTGGATATTGAAGACGAGGGAGAGTACTTGGCATTCTAGATCAGCCTATCTCCTTTTGTATTTATGTTAGCCTGTCTTTTACCTTTGAGACGGCTTTTTGTGGTCCACGTTTGGGACTTGTATTTATCTTGTTGGACTTCTCTGTACTCGTGACTTCTAGGTTCTGGGAGGGTTCCTTTGAATATAGTTTTTGATTTGCTTTCGGTTTTTGTCTTTTCTTATTGGTAGAATTATTTTCTCTTTAGTTCTACCCTTGTACTCACTACTTCTTGTTCTTGGTATAGGTTGGCTTATCGACTGGTGGGTTTTAGTAGGTGTCATCATTACTCAGGATATCGAGTCGTGACATCAATCCTAGGCATGGGGTAACAGTTTTTCACCGTCACCTTAATCAACTGCCTATAATCAATATATATGTGCATTAAACCAACTTTCATCTTGATAAACAGAACAGAAACGCCCCAAGGTGATACACTAGGCCTAATGAATCCCTTACCTTAGAGATCCTAAAGCTACACATTGAGTTCATTAAGCTCTGATGGAGCTATCCGATATGGTAGGATAGAAATAGGGCGAGTACCCGACTGAAGCTAAATAGGGAAATCAATGTCATGCTCTAGAGGTAGGCATGGTAGGTTGGTAGGAAACACATCTACAAACTCGCAAGCACTGCGGCTGACTCAACATGAGGGACCTCCCAACTCACATCTCACACATAAGACAGAAAGATAAGCATCCACTAGCCACTAGACTCCGATCCTAAAAAATATATATAATCCAAACCAACATGCTACCAATAGAAACCTGCCATACCACCGGGAGAACACCAGGTATAGCTATGGTAATGGTCTTTGAAAAACTGTCTAAGAGTACACGGTAGGGGGATAATCAGGCCATGCCAGAATCACATCAAAATCAAGCATATCTAATAATATAAGGTCATTCTGGGTGTCACACCCCTAGATGGTAACTAAGCAGGATCCAAACACTTGATCTACTACTAAAGAATGACCCACGAGGTTTGACACACGCAAAGGTGCTGCCATAGGCTTAAAACTCATACCCAAATGAGAAGCATAATACACAGACACATCAAAATAGGAAGAGCCTGGTTAAATAAAGTCAAAGAAGAGTGATGGCATAAGACAATCGTACGTGTGATCACATCGTTCGATGCCTCATCCGTTGTCATTGGACCTTCATAGAAATGTCATTGTCCCCCTTCGCTCTGGAAATTTGTCCCACCATCTGACATGTCTCCTAGGGGACCACCATGAATACCATGTTGTCCAGTGTGACGGTCCTAACCTTGACGTCGACCTCTAGCTGGAGGTGTTGTTGGTGGAGCTGGAGCAATCTATCTATGCAAAGTTTAATCTCTTGCCTAGTAACCTAACTCACCACATTCAAAACAACCCGAAGATTATCTTCTCCCAGAATAACGGCCTCCACAGCCGGAAGTACTAACCTAGGACCATGTCTTTGACTAGAGGGAACCTCACTTCTGCTATACCAATTACCCTCTGAACTTTGTAATAAAGCATGAACAGGTCGATTGTGCTGATCCTGCTAAAACCTCTTTCGATCCATATCATTTATATCTCAAGGCCTATATTGGACCCATTTGATCTATCATCATGTCAGGCTGTCTTGAGATGCCCCTTTGGGCCTCATGACGGAGCTCCTTAATAGTGCGTGCATTAGCAACAACATTTTTAAAGGAGCAACCTACTGAAACTATAGATTCAACCTCATTCTGCAGCTGCATTCTCAACCCACAAACAAAACATTGAACCCTCTCCTCCTTAGTAGGTAAAATCATGGTAGCATAGCAACAGAGGTCATCAAATATCGCCTTGTACACAAAAAATGTCATAGAACATTGCTCCAACCTGGAGAACTGATCTATAAGGTGATCTCTAACACTAAGAGAAATGAACGTGACCAAGAAAGCCTTATAAAACAAGGCCTAGGTGATCGGAGGAGACCCAACTAGTCTACTATGAATAATTGTATGCCATCACTTTCTGGTTAGCCCACCAAACTTATATGCAATGAAGTTGACTAATCTCAACTCCACAAGACCAAGGTATGAAGCCGCTCACGGCAAACATTAAGAAACTCGTGGGCATTTTCAGCCACAGCCTCAGCAAACTTCAGAGGTAAAAGCCTCAAGGACACTTCAATCATCTTTTGTTCTCCAGTGACATAGCTCAAGCCTCAATCATGGGCTAGGCACCCCTATGTGGTACGTGGGTTTGCGGTGCTACTGATGCAGTCTGATTCTCCTGACCTAGTGTCGGTGCAGGTGCCAGTACTGGTGCATGAGCTGGTGGTGGTGGAACAGCTGGGACTGTTGCATACCCCCAAACATTGTCAAAAGGTAAGCAATAGTTGCACGAAGGTCTGGCATCATAGCTTGTTTGGGTGGTGGCTCAGCTGGTCTCGGCCACACCGATTTCTGTGGAACATAGGTTCCTAGAGGATCCCCTACTGTCCCCAAACCCTTCTCTGTCTCTCAAGGTGGGGTTGCACCCCTACCTAGAAAATGAGGTGGACCCCTACCCTGATCCACCTTGCAGCACATATGAACCATCCTTCGAAAAGAGTGAAACAAGTGAGATTTCAAGAAACCAATAACACACAGGCTGCACAAAAGCGATACAAAAGAGAGGAATTCATAAAGACACCTTGCAGCCTCCCAAAGATAGGAAACGAACGTCTCCACAACGATCTGTATGGCCCTACTAGGCATTTGCTCTACATAAGTGAGACCAGTAAACCTGGGGATCTGATACTAGCTTATCATGACCCGGTCCCTTGAATTATGATGACACATACTATAACCCAGAGCCAACTGATACCCAGAACAACAAGTAAAGATTACAAGGTTAGAACTAACAAAGAATAATACTAACAATACGAAAAGAGAAAAATAGAAAGCAAACCAAGACTACATATAATAGATACCCTCCCAGAACCTTGAAGTCAAGAGTAACGAGTTTTCTAATACCATAGATACAAGTCTCAAAAGTGGACCACAACAAGCCGTCTCAAAGGCAAAAGATAAGCTAACATATATACAGAAATATAAATGTTGATCCTGGATGCCAAGTGCTCACCCTCAGCTCTGGTATCTACAAGATGCAAAGGATCTCCCAAACGATCACCATTGGTAGTTGGTACTAGGACCCGCATCACAAAAATGATCCAAAGTGTAGCATAAGTACCAAAAAAAATAACTCATTAAAAATCACAAGCCGACTGAGCATTAAAGGTAACAAGAATTAGAAAAGATAGAATGTAGACAAAGAAAAAGATCAAAGCAGGAAAGAAAGAAGACACATGAAAATACGAAAGTAAATCTAAGAACAACTAAAATAAACCTAATTGGAACAACATAAGCCTAGATGGTGCACTCGTGCGCAAGTTCAAAGAAAACCCAAAAAGACCCTTATAAGCTTGACAGGTACACACATTAGCTAAGTCAATAATAAGGAAGAGTAACCAGATCCGAATTTAAGGACGTTAACCAAGAACCATTCAATTCCCAACCAAGCTAGCAAGAGTTACAAAAAACACAGGCTGCCCAACCATACATTCCAACCCTAGGAGCGTAAGCTATCCAACTATCAGGAGTGTCACGGGGGCGTGTCAACTCTGTAGAGGATCTCAGCTATCAAGGACGCCCAACTAGCCAGTTGTAACACCTTGAACTTTCGTCAGTTTTTTAGTTTTTAGTCATCTTAAAATGACCAGAAGTTTTAGCACATAATGGGTTAGTTGCCCATAAGATATCAAATCAAAGGTCTTTGAGTCCTCTTTTCAACACCGCTGAGTATGCTAAATTCCGAGCTCGGATGAAGGAGTTATGCCTGCCTCTTGTTAAGGCATTTCATAAAGAGCTTAAGGTGCTTCAGTTAGTTTTTATATATGTTTCCTTAGTAATTTGTAAAAGAAAGTATTTTCCAAAAAGAAATAGCATGCCCTTTAGTAGTTTAAACATACGAGTTACATTAAGAGTTTTGGAAATCAAAATATTATTTTTAAGTTTTTCAAACAAAAAATTAGCGAGGAAGGATGACTGCTTTCGAATTCTTAATGTTCCTCTCTAATCTTTCTAAGTTACAACACCTAAATAAGAATAAGAATATATACACATGGACGTATAGTCAAGGGAATAGACAAAATGAAATATAGACACCAAGTACCCTATATATCGAACGAGTGGAAAATCAACATAATGGAGTAGCAAAAATACGTCAGATGCAATCTCAATGCCTTTCACAGAAGGTCTTTCTAGAAATAGAATAGTAAAACAACCTTTGACGAATTAGTATTCTAAAATTCATGTTCAAAGGAAGTAACGCTTAGCCTTAACATACCTCCATTCTAGATCTTGCAGTATTAAAATGGATTGTACCCCTTCCTTAGAGTTTGTAATCTGTTATGTCGTAATTTTACTATCTTTAGAAAAATCACTTTTTGAAATGTTCTAATTATAAAACAATTTAATAAAAATACTTAGAAAAGAGTCGCCATTTAATTTTTTTAAATAAATTAGGAAAATTTAATTTTAAAAGGCCTTAATAGATAAACCTTTAAAAATTTAGAGAAACTGAGTAAGGGGTTCTTATTTCTACTTTAAGAAGGTATTAGCACTTAAAGTAGCCGCTAACATGCGGTTATCCAATGACTTGACTAAAAATATTTGACTAACTTTTTGGAAAAATGACGAAGTAGGAAAATATTTTTTTAAAGTTCGTTTGGAAAAAAAAAATACTTTAACTTAAAACAATTTTTTTTAAAAAAACAAGTAAAATATGATTAAGTGAAAAAAAGGAAAAAAAAGTGCTAAAGAAGATTCTTACTTAAGAAATGGATTTTAACTTAATTAAAGATATAAAATTTGACCAACATACTTGATTAATTAAATAAATGGAGACAAGACTTTGTTTAAAATGAAATTTATCAAAGTAAATCAACACAAAGAAATAGTTCATCTTTTGGGGAATTTAATTAAGTTAATTAATATTTCTAAAGTTAGAGTTAATAAACAACAAACAATAAAAAATCACAATTAAATAATAAAGAGAGGAAAGAAGAATTTGGGCTCTTGGCTCAATTTTCGTTTTTGTATACACTTGTTGTATATCACTATATATCGGATGTATACAACCCATTTTTATGCTTTCCGAGACCTGTGCCAAATGTTTAAAGTCCATTTCGACCCATGAATTCTGTATTTCCATTTCTGGACTTGTATATAAGTCGTATACCATGGCATATAACACGTATATAGCTCATTTTTGAATTTGCAGAACTTGTAATTCCTCTTCTATCCCCTATATATCTGCTTTCCTTGCGTAAATATCAGCATCCCTTTCTTGGAGGAGCTAGACCAGGAGGACGAGTTTGACCACTAAGAATGTCCACCACCCAAATCGATTCCAACAAACTTCGGCGAGCAAAATAGCTCTGAATTAGAGGAAAAGAAACTGAAAATTCCTCTATTTTTGAAGAGGAATCCATGAGACCGTTTATGGGCTTTTTTTGGGGTTAAAATCTCAATTCTCAGAAGCTCTTTCTGGTCGAGAATTCCGCCTAAAACCCATCTCTAAGACAATCTCTCTGTCTCCCTCCCCTAAAACTAAAAGCTTCTTCTTTTAAGAAAGGGGACGAGGGCCTTAAATAACAGAAAATCTAAGACTGGTTTGTGGGGAAAACTGTTGAGAAAAAATTCAAAATCTTTTGAATTTCTTCCCTCTTTTCAAAGGCGAACAGTGGAAGAGATTTGGAAATCCTTGAAAAAGGGGAAAAAGGGACGGTACGATTGGACGTGGTCAGGGTTCTCCGCGATTTGGTGGGATTTTCCGAATTTGTTGGGATTTTCGGACGTTGATGGACTGCTGGATTTCACACGCAAGGAAGAAGAAGAAGAAAACGTGCAGGGGGTGGGGTCGGTTTTTGTATTGTTGTACGATGTGTAAGTGTGTGTATATTGTAATTGGGTTTCTTTTGTAGAATAGGGCAGGAGTATTGTTGGGCTGGGATTTTGGTAATTGTTATTAGGCTGGGAATTATGAAGAGTGCCACTGGTTTGGGCCAAAGTTGGCTGAAATTAATAGATTCAAAATGGAGTGAAAGTGTATTTAATTTTGAGCTTAAAATTTGGCCTTATGGCTTTAAAATGTAGCCGATTTGGATTAATTCAGGGTAATTCGGCTAACCATTAAATAAAATGAATTCATATTAATTAATTAGCGACCTTCTTAATCCTAACAAAATTAAAATAATTCACTTAAATATAGACTAATTAATTTAATTACAAAACTAATTAACTCGAAATTATAAATTATAACTTAAAGTAAATTAATAAAATATTTAACTAAAATGTAAAATCTTTTGTGATGATTTTCAAATATTTATAAAATAATGTGATTGTAAAAAATATTCATATTTATTATTTAAAATTATTAAAAATGACAAAAATTACTTTAAAAATAACTTGAAAGTATTTTGAATTTCATAAAACTCATTAATTCAAAATTATAACCATCGCTAATAAAATATTTAAAATATAAAATATTTTTAGATGATTTTTGAATATTTATAAAATACATTAAATATATACATAATTATATAAAACATATATATTATTTAAAATTTATAAATTGTGACGAAACTATTTAAAATAACTTGCAAACTATATTTATTTTATTTTTATTTTTTTGAAAATGTTATAAAAATAATTATTTTAAATCATTTGAAAATTGAAGAAGTTCGATGATTAATTTATATTGTGGAGGGTCAAAATTGTATGTCAACAACTGTCCCTCGTTTAACTTGGATTGATGAAAGAAATTTGAGGCAAATGAAATTGAAGAATCCAATTATGACCGACCACATCTTCATCCTTTCGGAAAGGGATTTTGGTACGGATTTTAGGAATTATGGCCGAACCCCAAAATTGGGTTTCCTACATATCTCAGGCTATATGAGAATTCAAGCCACTTGTAGTCCGATATGCTTGATTTGATTCACGATTATGAAAGAATTTGAAAGTTATCTCGATATCGAATTATGAAGAGACCGAAATTCTCAAGAATAAGATTTGAAAGAAGATGTTAGAATACAACCGAGTTTTCAAATTGAGTCCGCCTACATATCCTTTGACCTTAGGAATCAGGCTGTTTGTAGTTCGACTTTATCGATTGAAAAGAAATATGTTATGTAAGATAACCTTTGGTTGTGGAGGAGTGACAAATGAATCAAGTATGAAAAAGAGGCTTGCAACATCTTAGCCGTGAATGTGGGGCCATTCACACCCATAATTAAGAACTTACATGGATATACTTTCCAAAGCTCTTGGTGTATTGTCACTCATATTGGAAAGTTGCCTCCGGTGAGAGTGAAATTTTTTTTGGATGTGAAACTGAAACCAATAAATACGCAGCAAAACACATATGCCTTCTGATAGGGGTGTGGTTTGATTGTGGTGGAAGTCGCTCCTCAGGTCGCGTCTTAAGAGTTGATACTCCTCTTCGGACTATGTCCCAGTTCGCTGCTAATAAAAAGTTCCACATTGTGCTGCATCCTTTTTTATGTCGTCCGCACATGTTGTTTGATTTGAAAATTCATCATCTTGGATGCTCACGGCAAAGACTGAAATAAACTTGTTAGTACAAACTGTAATCCATATAGAGAAGTGACATGTTTTACCATATTCAACATATATATATTTTTTGCAAATATTTTGACGTCAGCCACCGTTGGTTTTGATGCAATAGATGATGAATTGATATGATGGTATAATGATGATGACTTTCTCGATAATGCAGTATTGTTGATGACGATACTTCATTGATGATAAAGATGTTGATGCTCGATTGATAAGAAAATGCTGCTACATTGATGATCCATTGGTAGGATAATGTTGATCCAATGGTAGGATGATGTTGTCGAAGCTTGAAGTGTAAGATGGCGATGGTCTATCGGTAGGATGATGTTGATTCATTCAGCAATGATATTATCACCTTTGATAATATAATACAGATGACCCTTTCGATGGTTTGAATAAGCAATGGCATTCTTGGTATTGGAAGATGCAATGACCTTTTTGGAATTTGCATATATGATGGCCCTCTTGGGTTTTATAGATGATGGCCTTCTCGACGTTTGTAGATGATGGTCTTCTCGGCGTTTGAAGATATAATGGCCCTCTTGGCATTTGAAGATGTAATGACCCTTTTGGCATTTTAAGACGTATGGCCCGGTTGGCATTTGAAAATGATGGCCCTCTCGACATTCGAAGATGATGGCCTTCCTGGCGTTTGTAGATGATGGCTCTCTCGGTGTTTGAATATGCAATGACCCTCTTGGAATTTGAAGATGTAATGACGCTTTTGGCATTTGAAGATGTATGGCCCTCTCGGAGTTTGAAAATAATGGCCCTCTCGGCGTTCGAAGATGATGGTCTTCTCGGCATTAGAAGATAATGCCCTTCTCGACGTTTGTAGATGATAACCCTCTCGGTATTTGTAGATGCAATGACCCTCTTGGCATTTGAGGATACAATAGCCCTTTTGGCATGTGCATATATGATGGCCCTCTTGGCATTTGAAGATGCAATGACCCTTTTTGCATTGGCATATAGGATGACCCTCTCGGTGTTTGAAGATGCAATGGTCCTTTTGGCATTTGAAGATGTAATGACCCGTTTGGCATTAGAAGATGTATGGCCCTCTCGGTGTTTGGAAATGATGGCATTCTTGGTGTTTGTAGATGTAATGAACCTCTTGGCATTTGAGGATGCAATGGCCCTTTTGGCATTTGAATATATGATGGCCCCCTTGGAATTTGAAGATGCAATGACCTTTTTGGATTTTGCATATAGGATGGCCCTCTCGGTGTTTGAATATGCAATGACCATCTAGGCATTGGAAGATGCAATGACCCTTTTGGCATTTGCATATATGATGGCCCTCCTGGAGGCAATTGTATTAACTCATTTGATAATACGACATGAATGACTCTCTGCATGATAAAGACGGTGTCCCTCTGGGTTGTGGTATTATCTCACTTGATAATACTGTAGAAATGCCCCTCTAGGTGGTAAAGACGATGTCCTTCTGGGTGGTTCACATTACCGTGCCTAATATCGACAGAATTTGTGATTATTTTTCAAACATTTTTTATGCATGTAATTTGATGTCATCGAAGATGCTTGTACATGTTGAGAGTGATGTTTTCACTTGTTCCTATTTTGAACATTTTGTGTTCATTGTGACTCATGCTCTGTTGGAGATTTGAGCGAGGTGTTGTTGCTCATATTCTGAATTGCTTGTTTTCTTCTACAAAAAAAGTTGTCACTTTCGGGGAGTTGCTCGCTCTTCTGAATTCTCCATATTCGTTGAATGGAGGAATAAAGTGATCTTGAGACAATCTTATAGACCTGCATCCGTAGAAAAATTGTTAGTTTTTAAAACAAACTGATCTATGTTGACTTCTTTAATCGCTTACTCCTTGTCTCTTTATCTTCAGTTGATCACTCCGATCTCTTGCATCTAGATAGACATAAGATGAAATTATACAAAAAATTTGACATATAAAAAAAATCTTTAAAGAAAAATAGTTTTTCGAGAATCAATTTGGAAAAGGTCACTATCAAATGTTATGTAATGCATAGCTTAAGTGAACGTCCTTGGTTCAAAGCTTGTTCTGGAGAATTCAAAAGATTCTTAAAGCTTGGGAAATTTCTGGCATGGTTCTCTCGAAATCTACTATAACTGGAAAGTTTTATACATGACTCTAGATTCTAACAGTGCCAGAGATTACTGAAGTTGACTATGAACTTTAACGATGCTAGAGATCATGATTTAAACTTCAAATCATGATAGGAATTTTCAAAATTTACTACAGCTTCTAGTGATTCTTGAAATTTTTTTTGAGGCCATTCTCAAAAATTTATGTCCCAGTTAGATATCTTGGCGTATCTTGAACTGTTGATGTACGACTTGTAGAAGTTTTGAGACCCCCTCAAAACTTTTGTCCCAGTTGCAACTCAAAATGTATCTTCAGTCTTGACTTGTTGGAGAGATTCTCTTATTGAGAACTTTTGAGTTCCTCTAAAAAATTCTATCCCAGTTTCTATTATAAAGGTAAATAGAAATCTTGCGGGAGATATGACCGAACCGTTATGGCACCTACGTATCCCGTTGAGGTAGGAATTAGGTCAAACGTAGTTCCCCTCTAGGGTAAATAGGAAATATTTACAAGGAAGAGAACGAGGATGACATAGGCCACCTACGTATCTCATTCTTGAGAATTAAGGTTGAACGTAGTTCAAGTACAAAGAGGAGATATTGACAATGGATAAAGGGGTGAATGGGTGACCGAGGCCAACATAGGCCTCCTACATATCTCATTCTTGAGAATTCAGATAAGACATAGCTCATTACAAATGATAATTTTCTAACTATAAAACATAAGATGATTAAAAGCAAATGATGCGATTAAAGGGAAAGAAATAAAAGAAATTCTGAACCTTCAAATATAATAGCGTTTGATAGTACTTGAGTCGATTGGTCGCTTGTGAGATAAATGATTGTGCTCAACCACATCATGTCATCGATCAAATGTATCGATACACTGCCTAAGTAAGCTGTTGAGTTCTCTTTTTCTGAGCTTTTGTCAGATGGACCTTATTCTGGCCTCTTTAACACAATCATCCTTTCTAGATTCAGTTTCTCTCTCATGCAGCTTTGACTTATCCTGATCCTCAAATTGTTTGAATTCATTGATAGGATATTCGAGTATGATGATATCCCTCTAACTCATCGTCATTTGGCTCATTTGTTCATTCAGCTTGTGACATGACACGACATTAATATATTTAAAATTATTTTTACTAGAACAAACACAAAGATTGTTAGATAGAAATATTAAAGCAAGCAAAATAAATTTTCCCAATGGAAGAGGCTTTCGTTGAAAAATACGAACATTGGCCATGAACATGGGCCATTTTTCCTTTTTCAAAATATTACAAGGGAAATTAAAACTTTATTAGATAAAATGACATAAAAGGTGGGTCCCGAGCCACATTCGGACTACCACCGATTTTAGAAATACATCTTTGTCTATCAAGATGAGCGAGGAATCAAGAGCACCGTGGAAGTCCAATTAAGAACTTGCTCCATTGGCTCGATGTCTAGTATGCTTGATGTCTTGATCATTTCTTTTAGCATAACGTCACGATTTTCAAGAAGATCCCCAATTCCTTCTCCAAGACTGTCATCATTGGCATATTCCTTTACTAGAAAGGACGGATACAAATGAGATCAAGGCTTTGTTGATACATGATTAACCTCATTATTGTTGTAACCATCTTTTGGCACTAAAGCAAAAGCTTTATGCGGTGCCATGACCAAGAATTTAGATTTTTCAACTATGCTCAAGGAAGGTACAACTTTCTCAAGGCTATCATGGTTGGTTGGGATTACAACTTTATCCATACCCCGATTTTCTTTGACCACAACCATGTTAATGTTAAACCCTCCACGATTCAACGGTGAATCAGTATTGGCATTGGGTATGACAGTTTGAAGAGTTACAACCTTTTGATCAATCAAGTCTTGAATGTTATGCTTCAAATTGATGCAATCTTCGGTGGTATGTCCGACACCTCTTGAATGGTAAGCACAGTGAAGATCGGCCCTGTAAAGTCTGGAATTAACATTGACATTTTTTGGATCAATTGTTTTTATCAGACCAGCTGCTTTCAATCTCTCAAAGAGTAGGGTTCGACTTTTGACCAATTGAGTAATGACTCGAGAAGGTTTCTTCTCACGTTTTTGACAAGGAAGATTGCAATTGTTTCGTGGAGGTGGATTCACTTGATGATAAAGTGAAGGATTTTGGCAAGTAGGTGCTGGTGTTTGGAAATTTGGGTATTGTGGAGTTTGATAGATGTGAGGAGCATTTGGGTAATTTGGCAAAGTGACTTGGTAATTTGGTTGACCATTTGGTAATATGAAAGTAGAGCTTGATAATTTGGTAGTGGAGCTTGGTAATTTGGATAATTTTGTGGTGTAGCTTGGTAATTATATTGGATGGGGTAAGGATTTTGCGGAGCTAAATGGTAGGTTTTGGATGGTAAAAGAGTTTGAACATTGAGACCGACATGCCTCTTAACTGAGATAGAGGAAACATCTTCCCTTTTCCTCCTCAATGGTCTTGAGGATTCATCTCGGGAAGTCATTCGTATGATTTATCTAGTCTTGAGACCATCTTGAATAGTCTCACCAACTTTGACTATCTCACTGAACTTCCCTCCTGAAATGAGCAACATCCTATTGTAGTACTCCGACTTCATGAATGCACACAGAGACTTCAATAGTTTCTTTCTCAGTCATAGGAGGCATTGCAGCCTCTCTTCTCCAACGGTAGGCATATTCTCGATAACTTCACAAGACTTCTGTTTGATTCTCTCCAAAGAGTATCGATCAGGAATGAATTCCACACTGTAACTGAACCTTTTAATAAAGTCTTTAGACAAAACGTTCCAACTTGGCCATTGTTACATTTCTTGAGAAATATACCATTCAAAAGCTTCTCCTTTCAGGCTTCGACTAGAGAGACGCTTTAACAAAGCCTCATCTTATCCAACTCCCACAAATTGGTCGCAATAAGCCATCAAATGAGCAAAAGGATTTTCAACTAAAATGAAAGTGTCAAATTTCGGCATTCTAAAACCTTTCGGGAGGTCCAAATGTGGATGAATGCACAAATATTCATAATTCAACCCCACAATGTTTGAGGTGTATTGAAAGTCCTTCATCGCATTCATAACTTCCTCTTTGATGCTTTGCTTAGCCTTTCCTTTTATGACCTTCCACTCTTTCTCCTTCATCTCATAATGATCGAGTTCAAAATGTGTAGTAGAGGAAGGGTAAGATTCTGGCGATAGATAACATGCGGTTTTTAGAGGTATGGGTTGAGTAATAGGTGGGCTTTGAACAATTTGGGTGGGGATTTGTTGGACAGGAGGAAAATTCTGGAGATTGTTGATATTTGGATTTTGAGGAATATGTAACTTTTGGTGTGAGGAACTATCATGATATGGGTTAGGGATGGTTAGGTCGATGATGAGAGGTTTTGAAATTGTAGGGGTGGATGAATTGGTTGGAAACTTTAACGATGTTGGATTCGAAGTAGGGAAGCTGAGTGGAGGTCTTTCGTTGTTTGGAGTAGGACTGTTGGCAATGATAGCCTGATTTGTCAAATCTCGAGTCTTATCCATTTCGGCCCTCATTTCAGCAATTTGTTGGAACAATTGTGCAATCAACTTGCTTTGTTCAGCAATGATAGGGTCATTAACAATGATTTAGATCAAATCAGTATTCTCAACATTTTCAACCACTTTTTCTTTGCCTTTTGCCAAACATTGGTTGGAGAAGAAATCTTTGGGGTCTTCGGACCTTGTGTAGTATGGATGTTCTGCCATTTTCTCAACACAAATCAGTTTTGAGTACCTGACAAAGAAAAACAACTCAAAGATAAATGTGTTAGTCTGTGTCGATAATAAATAATACAAAATATCACACACATGATCAGAAACACATAAGAATTGTTCCACTTGAAGATAAACTAGCCAACATATATAGAGAAATGCCTTAATGGATAGGAATTTGTCTATTTGATTTTGAGCTTAGTGAATCAGCAATGTCGACTTGAGTTGAGACAAAGTCAATTGTATTGTCATACTTCTGATTTTTTATTGAAACATGACTCCAATTTCTTTGGAAGAGTTGGAAAAGATAGAATTTCTCAAAAATGGGGACGGAGTCTTGAAAGACTACCTACGTATCTCACGGAGGATAATTCAAGTCCTATGTAATTCGACCTTTCTTTTTGACGAAGAAAATTTAACCTTTTTCTGAGATGAGAGGATTTGAAAGCGAAATCCATATTTTGTTGGGAAACTAAAGACTCAAAATGTATTTGGACGTACTTTCGATAGTAACTTGATATTTATGCTTAGGGGGTTCTAGAAATTTTCAAAATAGTAGGCTAGAACATCTTCAAACAAAGCAATATATTCACACACTTACAACACAAAAACAGATATTGCGTGTCTTAAACACATATGTGACCCTTTTATGCCAAAGGTAGGCCTAATGATTTCAAGGATGTATAATGTTATTTGAAACATTTCATTTCCCCTAAAACCCAAATTTATACAAGTTTTACAAATAAACTGAATGGGGATACACATAAGGAAAAGGGATACAAATGTCAGTCCCACGCATGGGTACAGTCCTAAACTAAGCTTTCATGAAAAGACATTCGTTCATGATTTCTTGTCATCTTCGGATGTCCATCCCTTCCGGGTAGTAGCTTGTGAAAAATCCTATTTTGATTGGAAAAAGCTATTGAAATCTACTTCCAACCCCGAGGGACAATGACACTTCAAATAACATATACATCCTTCAAATTTAACACACAAGTATGAATGTCCATTTAGGTGGTGGGCCGTTTTGAACTCAATGTGGTCTCTCTAATGGGCCCTACACGCCTTGTATGTTGGGTCATCTTAGTTCAATGTGCTAAAAGAGATTTGGTTTCTCTCTACGCTAGTTTGACTAAGAGTGGGCTTAATTTGAAGTAGACTAGTGACCCAATCGAACAACTTGGGATGGGATAGTTGGTGACTGTTGATCATCCAGTGGCCAACTACATTTGCTAGGGTAACCCGAGAACAATTTGGTTAACGAGCGATTGTGGCCCGCATAATCATCCTTTAAGTAAAAAAAATTTAAAAATGTCGTTTGACAGAATATATGATATGCATGGAATGGCAGTTAATATCAATTTAACCAAATGAGGCACATATGAGGCAAAACAATTCAACAAATATTAGCAAGTAGTCAAAAGAATCAAGTCATTATGGTTAGAACCTAATTAAATCCCTAGCAGAGTGCACATTTATGTTATGTCGTAATTTTACTATCTTTAGAAAAATTACTTTTTGAAATGTTCCAAGTATAAAACAATTTAAGAAAAATACTGAGAGAAGAGTCGCACACTTAATTTTTTTAAAGAAATTAAGAAAACTTAATTTTAAAAGGCCTTAACAGATAAACCTTTACAAATTTAGAGAAAATGGGTAAGAGGTTCTTATTTCTACTTTAAGAAGGTATTAGCACTTAAAGTAGCCGCTAACATGTGGTAATCCAACGGCTTGACTAAAAATATTTGACTAACTTTTTTGAAAAATGACTAAGTAGGAAAATATTTTTTAAAAGTTAGTTTGAGAAAAAAATATACTTTAACTTAAAATTTTTTTTTTAAAAAAACAAGTGAAATATGACTAAGTGAAAAAAAGGAAAAAAAATATGCTAAATAACATTCTTACTTAAGAAATGGATTTAACTTAATTAAAGATATAAAATTTGACCAACATACTTGATTAATTCAATAAATGGACACTAAACTTTGTTCAAAATGAAATTTATCAAAGTAAATCATCACAAAGAAATAGTTCATCATTTGGGGAATTTAGTTTACTTAATTAATAATTCTAAAGTTAGTGTTAATAAACAACAAACAATAAATAATCACAATTAAATAATAAAGAGAGGGAAGAAGAATTTGGGCTCTTGGCTCAATTTCCGTTTTTGTATACACTTGTTGTATATTAGTGTATATCGAATGTATACAACCCATTTTTCTGCTTTTCGAGAACTGTGACAACTGTTTATAGTCCTTTTCGACCCCTGAAATCTTTATTTCTGTTTTTGAACCTGTATATCACCTATATACCGCTGTATATAACACGTATACAACTCATTTTTGAATTTCCGGAACCTGTAATTCCGCTTCTATCCCCAATATATCTGCTTCCCTTGCGTAAATATCAGCATCCCTTTCTCGAAACAACGAGATCGGGAGGACGAGCTTGACCACGAAGAACTTCCACCACCCGAACCGTTTCCAACGAATTCCGACGAGCAAAATAACTCCGAATTAGAGGAAAATAAACTGAAAATTCCTCTATTTTACCAGAGGAATCCGTGAGAACTTTTGTGTGTTTTTTTGGGGGTTAAAATCTCAATTCTCAGAACCTCTTTCTAGTCGAGAATTCCGCCTAAAACCCATCTCTAAGACAAGCTCTCTGTCTCCCTCCTCTAAAACTAAAAACTTATGCTTTTAACGAAGGGGACGAGAGGCTTAAATAACAGAAAACCTAGGACTGGTTTGAGGGTGGGGGGGAAGCAAAAATTCAAAATCTTTTGAATTTCTTCCCTCCTTTCAAAGGTAAATATTGGATGAGATTTGGAAATCCCTTAAAAAGGGGAAAAGGGGACGGGACGATTGGACGTGGTCAGGGTTCTCCGCAATTTGGTGGAATTTTCCAAATTTGCTGGGATTTTCTGACGTTGATGGACTGCTATATTTCACAAGCAAGGAAGAAGAAGAAAATGTGCATTGGGTGGGTCAGTTTTGGTATTGTTGTACGATGTGTATGTGTGTGTATATTGTAATTGGGTTTCTTTTGTAGAATGGGGCTGGAGTATCGTTGGGTTCTGATTTTGGTATTGTTATTGGGCTGGGAATTATGAAGTGGGCCACTGGATTGGGCCAAAGTTGGCTTAAAATAATGTATTCAAAATGGAGTGAAAATGTAGTTAATTTTGAGCTTAAAATTTTGTCTTATGGCTTTAAAATGTAGCCGATTTGGATTAATTCGGGGCAATTCGGCCATTAAAAAGAAAGAATTCATATTAATTAATTAGTGACCTTCTTAATCTTAACGAAATTAAAATAGTTAACTTAATTATAAACTAATTAATTTATTTAAAAAACTAATTAACTCGAAATTATAATTATAACTTGAAGTAAAGTAATAAAATATTTAACTAAAATGTAAATTTTTTTGTGATGATTTAAAAATATTTATAAAATAACATGATTGTAAAATATACATATTTATTATTAAAAATGACAAAATTACTTTTAAAATAACTTGAAAGTATTTTGAATTTCATAAAACTCATTAATTCAAAATTATAACCATCACTAATAAAATATATAACATATAAAATCTTTTTGAGATGATTTTTGAATATTCATAAAATACATTAATTATATACATAATTATATAAAACATATATATTATTTAAAAATTATAAAAAGTGACGAAACTATTTAAAATAACTTGCAAACTATATTTATTTTTTGAAAATCTTATAAAACTAATTATTTTAAATCTTTTGAAAATTGAAGAAACTCGATGATTAATTTATATTGTGAAGGGTCAAAATTAGGTGTCAACATAATCCACACTAAATCATATCACACAACCATTAGAGATAGAATATTAACATGTCTGGGTAAAAGTAGCAATTTAGAGATTACTAGTAGAGTAATTAGATTGTCAAACTCTTTTTAAATGTATGTTTCATTACATTTTCTTCTCCAAATTACAACCCCAAACCAACAAAATAACATACATTTTTGTTGCAGCTATTAACATGTGGAGGCATACGCAATAGTCAACAAAAACCAAATAGAGTATTCTTGCACAATAATAAAAACTCGGCGTATCACCACACCCTTCTTTTCCAACCCAAAAATAACCACAACAAATACCAACCATGAGTCTTCAAACCATCAAAGCCAGAAAATAATATATAATACAGTCCTATAATTTTTCAATATAACCATAACAACTCAAACTGATCACCATCCACATAGTCTGTCCAATAATTACATTTGGGATCATGTCTTTCTCTTCATAAGAAATAAGAGGTTAAAAGTGAAGAATCATAACTTAAACTTGATGGAGCTTATATTATTTTACCATTTATTCTCAAAATAACAAACAGTCAACTCAAACACAAGACGTTGAACCAAGAATAAACTATTTGAAAATCAATGCAATAATAGAACTTATATTACACTAATTTATCTTACAATTAAATACCCATATATACTTCTTCTTCTCTTCCAGACTCATACCAGCAACAACCACACACAACCAAATCATTTCCGAAAATTCCAACAACACATCAGAAAGTACTTCAAAATAGCCCATCACATAACTATCCAAATATGATTCTTCAGTCGTCTATTCGTGTTCTTGCTAATATAGCATAGCTATAACTTGGAATCACTCAATAAAATGAATGGTTAAAATTACTACCTCCAAACAGCAGCAACACCACCTAAAAACGAGACTCCTTCACCATGAAGAATCCTTCAAATCACAACCAATGAGGAGGAATAAAGTAGCACAATCTCTATGAGCATTTAGAGAGGATTTAAGACCGTTTGTTTCTGATTTGGTATAAACTAATGAGTTAAAATGAAGGGAATCAAATCTAATAATGCTAAACCGACATAGGGGCTGGGGCCACCTTCACGTGCCTGCTTATGCAGTCTCACTAAAATCTGAATATCTTTCAATTCTGAAGTCGTATGAACAAATGGTATAGTGCATTGGAAAGTAGACTCGTAGGCCTTCTATTTGATTTATAGGTGTTCTTCTAAAGCTTTATAGATTAAGAGAAAAACTTTGAGACATTTAGCCCAAATTTCAAAATGTTTATCAAAGAAACTTACTCTAACTTTTGTTGACATTTATCTCCCAACTTGCTTGACTTCAAAAGATCACTTTTGATCATTGAGCCACTATATCACGTTATAAAACATCATTCTTATCATACAAGACACTTCTATTCTTACCCTGAAGGTACTGGTTAACTTAAACCTTCCGAACTGGTGGGGTGTTAGAAGAGACATTCTTTAACTCGAACTTGTTTAAGGGCATCCTTTACAAATAACGTTAGTCTAATTCTTTGATTTTACAACCTCTTAGCAACCTTATCATGATGTCGTGATACACCAAGTTATATAAATCTCATACACTCATGCAATGCTACACATATAATGTGAAAGAACCACATGGTCTCACATATTGGTCTAACTTGTACAGAACAAATACCTAGCAGAGTCCTACCTATCTTTGGGAGGATAAAGGGTGTCCTTAGGAATTTCTCTCTTTTGTATCACTTTCGTGTAACCTGTGTCGTGTTGGTTTATTGGCATCTCACTTGTCACTCTTGCTAGCTGAGCTGGGAGTTCACTAGTTGAGTTGATTATCACTCTTGCTAGTTTTGTTGGGAGTTGACTGGTTGAGTTGATTGTCACTCTTTCTAGATGGTCTGTGAGTTGACTGGTTCTTTGTTTCGGATCTAGATTACTCTTTTGTCTTGTAGACTTAACTATTATGTGTACCTGTCGGGCTTATGGGATCCGTTTAGGTTTATTTACACTTGTGCATGAGTGTGCCTTCTAGTGTTATGGGGGTCTAGTTAGGTTTGGCTTAGTTGTACTTAAATATAGTTTCAGTATGATTGTGTTCCTTCTTTCTTTATCTGTTTTGACCTGTGTTGGTGTTTAGATTCTATCTCTCTAGATTATTTTTACCTTTCTTGCTTGGTTGGCCTATGAAACCTTGCTTTGGTACTTATGCTACACTCTATATCTCTTTGTTATGCAGGTCCTACTGATGTACCATGAGTTTTTGGTATTTTTGATACATTTCACTTGAGAGTTGTGTGTGTGTAGGGCTATTTTGTATTAGTTTATATGTGTTTTTCTCATGTTTGGAAGGTATAGGTTCAGGCGCGAAAACTTGAATACACACTTGAAAGAAGTGCAGAAAAGGGCATCTATGGAGGCAACTTACGGACCGTAGGTCTAGTTACGTTCCGTAGATGATAGTCGTAGAAGGGCAGGAAAGGCATTGCTAAAGATCAAGGAATTCTTGACCAAGTGTGGAACCACGGTTGTGACTTACTGACCGTAGATTGATATACGGACCATACTGTTGCTCCTTCAAATCATTCAGAGATTGGTTCCAGTACCTGATGCTGAAAAAATCTAAGTGTGGCGTTACGAAAAAGAGTTACGGACCGTAGATAGACTTACGGTCTGATATACCGTGAGTTTACGGTATTTCTAATACATTTCACTTACAAGTTGTGTGTGTCTAAGGCCTTTTTATATTGGTTTTTATGTGTTTTTATCATGTTTTGCAGGAAAGGTGTTCAGGCGCAGAAGTATAGAGATAGCTGAAAGAAATACAGAAACAGGGCATTCACAAAGATAGGGTCAACAATTTTGTGGCATTACCTTGAGAGTCTGTGAGTAGCTCGTGGGACAGATTCACTGCTTTCGTAAGAAGTGTCCCAAACCACCGTATTGATGATGAGTCACTGATGGAATATTTCTATCGAGGACAGGATGATAACAATAAAGCAGTACTTGACACTATTGCTGGAGGTTCATATGGTGATTGTACATATGCACAAATTGCTGAAAAACTGGAGAGGATCTCTCGCAATAATAAAGCATCGAGCACTCGGAGGTCAGATACTGGGAGAAACACATTTGCCGTTAATAGTAAAAATAACAACTCTGCAGATGATATTCGTGAAGAGATGGCCCAGATGAGGACCGAGTTGGGGTTGGTATTGAAGCATGTGACCCGAGGATCAGAAAAGGTAAATGCTGTGAATTATTTAACTAGAACTCCACCACCAACGGAAGAGTGTTACTATGAAGAAGATACTTATGTTGTGAATGATCAGACGGGGGGTTTCCGACCAAATGCCCAAGGATCCAACACGGAAAATTGGTGCCCAGGTCAAGGAAACCAAGGTCGGAACTATGGAAATTACAACCGAGAGGGTCATTATGTCCGGGATGGAAACTTCAATCGCGACAACTACTACAACAGGAACAACTATGGCAACAGAAACGATCGGGTTGGACAGGGAAACTGGAGGCAATATGTCGCGTATTAAAGATATGCTGCAGAAGATGATGAGAAGGTTTGATGCGACTGATGAGAATGTGAAGGAGATGACAAACGACTTATCTGGTATTGGTCAAAAGGTTGACGCCCATGCAGTGTCAATAAAGCATCTAGAGCAGCAGATGACTCAGTTGTCTACTACAGTGAACCCACGTCAACCTGGCACTCTTAATAGCAACACCATCTAGAATCCAAAGAATGATGGTCAGTGTATGGCAGTTACTACTCGAGGCGGTAAGCAAACAATAGATCCACCTAGGCCGTCTGTGGTGGAATTTGAGATTAGAAAAGAAATGCAGAAACAGGGCATTCACGGAGGTGATATATGGACCATAGGTCCATTCACGGTCCGTAGGTGATGACCGTAGATCAGCAGGCATGGTGTTGAGGACAAATCAGGGAAATCTGACCAAGTGTGGAACCACGGTGCCCATTGACGGTCCGTAGATTGATCTACGGACCGTACTGTTGATCCGTAGAGTGATACTGCGAGGGTTCCAGTACCTGATTTTTGAAGATTCTAAGTATGGAGCTACGAAGGGGATTGACGGACCGTAGGTCGATCTACAGTCCGTACTGCTGGTCAGTCGTTTGCTTCAGAGAAGCTGATTTTTTGAAGCTGAAATATTTTCTGAGTCCCGATTGACGGAAGGGACTTACGGACCGTAGATCCAGCCACGGTCCGTAAGTTGGTCTCGTGGATTGAAGACACGTACCTGAACAAAACTTTCCTTAATTCGTTTCCCTTTTTATTTAGGAGTTGTTTTCTATAAATAGGGCATGTAAACCTCGTTTTTGGGGGTTAGACATTATTATTCTACTTTTACTTTGTAACTTTGGAGATTAGTTTGC
>NW_006238938.1:492342-492523 GCF_000226075.1 Solanum tuberosum | reverse complement strand
GATACTGCGAGGGTTCCAGTACCTGATTTTTGAAGATTCTAAGTATGGAGCTACGAAGGGGATTGACGGACCGTAGGTCGATCTACAGTCCGTACTGCTGGTCAGTCGTTTGCTTCAGAGAAGCTGATTTTTGGATGCTTAAATATTTTCTAAGTCCCGAGTGACGGAAGGGACTTACAGA
>NW_006238938.1:487368-491264 GCF_000226075.1 Solanum tuberosum | reverse complement strand
ACTAGAAAATGATTGTTGTTACTAGGATTACTGCGTTATGAGATTGTGGGGAACACGTATACCCTAGTTATTTCTCTTACCTTGATAACAACCAAAGTTGAGTTTGATTATTGATTACTTATTAAGTTCTTACTATTTATTTCACAGAAGCACAACCCCCCTTTTGTTACCTGTTTCTGGAAATAATTTGACTAATTGAATATAATTGTTGGTTAAAGTAAAGTCTAAACCATTTTTCTCGTGGGATCGATCCCAACCTACAAGTTGGGTTCTTTACTTGATAACGATCGCTTATACTTCTGTAAGGAGGTGTAATTTGAGCGTATCAAATTTTGGCGCCGCTGTCGGGGAATCTGGCTTTTAGATTTATTTTTAACTACATTATTGAACGTTAGTCAAATATTTCCTAATTTTATTTTTTTCCTTTGTTTTTGTCTCTCTCAAGTTCCGACTATAGT
Source organism: Solanum tuberosum (assembly GCF_000226075.1). Taxonomy (NCBI): domain Eukaryota; kingdom Viridiplantae; phylum Streptophyta; class Magnoliopsida; order Solanales; family Solanaceae; genus Solanum; species Solanum tuberosum. Next base: position 490,806 of record NW_006238938.1, on the reverse strand, counting down.
GTATGCCAAGTACACGGAGCCAAGGCGAACCACTTACTCCGTACGATCCAGAGTTGAACAGAACTTTGCGAAGAATAAACAATCAAGGACGTCCAGTTAATCCTATCGGAGGAAATCTAGTTGAAGCAGTTGAGTTACAACAACCAAGAGTAGTTGGTGGGGAAAATCGGGGTCTAGCTGAAAATCAATTGGGAGATGCACTGAGAGTGCATGTTCCACCAGGCCCACAACAACATGACAACTATCGGGTCAACATCGATATAACAGACTCTGATGGACCTATAGTCCTACCCCCTCTATCTCCAGGGCACACATTTGTGGTGACTAGTAGTTTGATGCAGATGCTTACAGCAAGAGGCTTATTTTCAGGATCGCCATAAGAGGATCCATATGCTCACTTGGCCAAGCTAAGGGTGGTTTGCAAAATTTGTGTGGGTAGACCAGACTTGGATATGAATGTCATTGGATTACGAGTGTTCCCTCTGTCACTGACAGGCGATGCTGCAGTATGGTTCTTTGAGCTTCCGTATAACTCAATATTCACATGGGACCAACTGGAAGAAGTGTTTAAAGCAAAGTACTATCTAGTGTCTAAGAAGCTCAATCACAAATATAGGGTAAACAATTTTGTGGCATTACCTGGAGAGTCTGTGAGTAGCTCGTGGGACAGATTCACTGCTTTCGTAAGAAGTGTCCCAAATCACCGTATTGATGAAGAGTCACTTAAGGAATATTTCTATCGAGGACAGGATGATAACAATAAAGCAGTACTTGACACTAGTGCAGGAGGTTCATATGGTGATTGTACATATGCACAGATTTCTGAAAAATTGGAGAGGATCTCTCGCAACAATAAAGCATGGAGCACTAGGAGGTCAGATACTGGGAGAAACACATTTGCCGTTCATAATACAAATAACAATTCTGCAGATGAGATTCGTGACGAGATGGCCCAGATGAGGACCGAGTTGGGGTTGGTATTGAAGCATGTGAGCGGAGGAGCAGAAAAGGTAAATGCTGTGAATTACGTAACTAGAACTCCACCACCAGTTGAAGAATATTACTATGAATAGGATGCTTATGCTGTGAATGATCAGACCGGGGGTTTCCGACCAAATGCCCAAGGATCCAACACGGAAAATTGGCGCCAAGGTCAAGGAAACCAAGGTCGGAACTATGGAAATTACAACCGAGAAGGTCACTATGTCCGGGATGGGAACTTCAATCGCGACAACAACTACAACAGGAACAACTATGGAAATAACGCGTATTGAAGATATGCTGCAGAATGTTATGACAAGGTTTGATGCGACTGATGAGAATGTGAAGGAGATGAGAAACGACTTATCTGGTATTGCTCAAAAGGTTGATGCCCATGCAGTGTCAATAAAGCATCTAGAGCAGCAGATGACTCAGTTGTCTACTACAGTGAACCCACGTCAACCTGGCACTCTTCCTAGCAACACCATCTAGAATCCAAAAAATGATGGTCATTGTATGGCAGTTACTACTCGAGGGGGTAAGCAAACCATAGATCCACCTAGGCCGTCTGTGGTGGAAGTTTAGATTAGAAAAATAGATGATGTGATAGAGGGTAGACCAGATTCGGAGAAGGCTGTGACAGAACAAGAAGTGGAGATATCTCAGAAAGTGGTTCCCATACCTAGACCTCCAGCACCTTTCCCACAGAGGTAAGTGAAGAAGACTGAAGATGGTAAATATCGCAGGTTTATCACCATGTTGAAGCAACTTCTATCAATGTTCCTTTGATAGAAGCCTTGCGAAGTTCATGAAAGATATGGTGACAAAGAAAAGATCTGTGAGTTTTGAAGATGATGATAGATTGCAGCATTGTAGCGCTATTGTTACAAGATCTCTTGTGCAGAAAAAGGAAGACCCTGGTGCTTTCACGATCCCATGTACTATAGGGTTGTTACACTTTGCTAATGCATTGTGTGATCTTGGTGCTAGCATCAACCTCATGCCTTTGTCTATTTACAAGAAGTTGGGTCTGGAGGACCCAAAGCCCAATGCAATGCGGTTACTAATGGCTGATCGGACTGTGAAGAGGACCATAGGTGTGCTCCATGATGTGCTAATGAAAGTAGAGTCTTTCATCTTTCGGACGGATTTTGTGATTCTTGATTGTGAGGTTGATTTCGAGGTCCCCATCATCCTTGGGAGACCATTTCTTGCCACAGGGCGTGCATTGGTTGATATGGAAATGGGACAGATGAAGTTCAGACTGAACAATGAAGAAGAAGCTCTCAATATCTGTAGGTTCATGAAGCAGAATGGTGAGCTTCAAACAATATCTGCTATAACTTACAGAGTGGAGAGTGGGTCAGAAATGCAAATTGAAGAGTGACTAGGTGTTGAGGCACTAGCAGCAGTCATGATGAATTTCGGTAGTGATGGTATTGAAGAGTATGATGAGTTGGTAGCCACACTTGATAAGTGTGAATACCGGTCCAAACCAAAAAAGTATGAGCTAGACATGAAGAATCGTGAGTCCCCACCCACAAGACCATCTATTGTGGAGGCACCGAAATTGGAGCTTAAAGCTCTACCACCGCACTTAAGGTATGTATATTTAGGCGAAGAGAATACTTTGCCGGTCATCATTGCAGCAGATTTGAATGCAAGGCAAGTAGAGTGCTTTGTGACTATATTATAGAGGTTCAAGCGAGCGATTGGGTGGATTATTGCAGATATTATTGGGGATCCCCCCCCGGTATCTGCTCTCACAAAATCCAACTCTATGCCAGATAATAAGCCCAGTGTTGAGCACCAGAGAAGATTAAATCCACATATGCAAGAGATAGTCAAAAAGGCGATCATCAAGTGGCTGGATGCGTGAGTTGTATATCCCATTTCAGATAGTAATTGGGTATGTCCTGTGCAGTGTGTGCCTAAAAAAGGTGGTAAGATTGTGGTTCCAAATGAAAGAAATGAGCTTGTTCCAATGAGGCCTGTCACTGGATGGAGAGTTTGCATGGATTACCGGAAGTGGAATGCGTGGAAAGAAAAAGACCATTTTCCTATGCCTTCCATGAACCAGATGCTGGATAGACTTGCAGGAAAGGGTTGGTATTGTTTTCTTGATAGGTATTCAGCCTGCAATAAAATCTCTATAGCTCCAGAAGACCAAGAAAAGACCACCTTCACTTGCCCATATGGGACTTTTTCTTTCAAACGGATGCCATTTGGGTTATGGAATGCTCCAGCAACCTTCCAGCGCTATATGATGTCGATATTTTCTGATATGGTGGAGGATACTATTGAAGTGTTCATGGATCATTTTTCAGTGGTAGGTGACTCTTTTAATAGTTGTCGAGATCATCTGGCCGAGGTGCTTAAAAGGTGTGAAGACTGCAACTTGGTACTGAATTGGGAGAAGTGTCATTTCATGGTGAAAGAAGGTATAATGTTGGGTCA
>NW_006238938.1:478280-485765 GCF_000226075.1 Solanum tuberosum | reverse complement strand
TTTCCAGGTAAACTCAAGTCCAAGTGGAGTGGGCCATTTTTGCTCACGAAAGTGCTCTCGCATGGAGTAGTTGAGCTTGAAAATAAGGATGGAACAAGGTTTGTGGTGAATGGGCAAAGGATCAAGATCTATCTCGGAAATGCTGAAATTGTGCAAGAAGTGATTGAGGCCTGCAATCTTGATGAAGTCTGAGTAATCAAGACACATGCATCGTGCCGCGACGTTAAATCAAGCGCTGCTTGGGAGGCAACCCAAGATGTACAATCTGACCAACGATAGGGTTCTGTTTTCCATTTAGTAGTTTAGCTTTCTTTGATTACTTGCGTCTTTGTATCAATGTAGGTAGGTGCTTCAGTGTTTTAGTTCGTAGTGTTGGCTAGAAGTAATATAGGGTCCGTGTCTAAAAAGTACCAAAAAAAGGTAAAAAAATAATAACCTATTGGTTGCTACATGTGCAGGTACATCACACAATAAATCTGCTGAAAATGGTCTGGTGAAGAGGTCTACCGATCCCATCGACAGTCCGTCGATTGATCCACGGACCGTCAATGGTATCCGTAGATCCCAGGTAAGTCCCTAAATTTTTCCGAGTATAATAGTGATCTACGGTCACGACCTACGGACCGTAGATCGACTCACGGACCGTAGACGGGGTCTCGTGAGTCCAAACCCTAAGGTTGTCTGACCCGACCCGAACCCCCCTTACTTAAAAGCCCCCATGTTTCAAACCATTCCTCTTCCCTCCATTACTCCCAAAACCATTTCTAACATTCCATAACCTCCCAAAATCACTCCATAACTCCCCCAATAACATCATCCCTTCCACAATTCCCCAACTTCCTTTCCATTTCAAATACAACCCATTCTATAATCTCACACAAAAGGGTCCGGTGCTTGGTCAGTAACGAAGAGGTGACTCCTTGGTCTTGCTAAGCATAATATCATCACGCAATCACCCCACTCCTTGTTGCTTGTAAGGTAATAGACTTTCCCTTCACTTTGAATTTCGATTCATAGATTGAATATAGAGAGTCGGGAGTTAGGTCTTGACCATGGAGAATTGTTAGATGAAAGTGCATGATAAACTTGAATATTACAATGCCCTTGGAACGATAGATAGTGATTGTATAGCATTGTTGTTTGTGATCATAAAAACTATGTGCTAATTTCGACTTAGGGTTCCATATCTAGTCTAAATTGTTCGGTATAATAATCGGTAGGAATCTTAAGCATGACGAACTAGCATAATTTAAATTTGTAAATGCATGATGAGGTTGTGTTAATGTTGAAAACTAAGGCAAAAAATGTATGATACCTGGCACTGATGGCTTCCACGATACCCCGTATACGGACCGTAGATCCATCTACTGACCGTAGATCCATCTACGGACCGTAGATGGGGTTCGTAAATGGATGCACACGACAAATTCCACCAAGTGTGAAGCCACGGAGGTGGACTACGGTCCGTAGGTCCATCTACGGACCGTTCTGCACTTCCGTGGTTTCCATCTACGACCTATATGACAGTCCCCTGCTCCACGGAAGAGATCCACGGACCATAGATCAGTCTACGGACCGTAGGTCTCCTCCGTGGATGACCATTGTAGCATTTGTCAATTTTTTTTTGTGGACTTAATTGAGGGTCGTTACCAATTCTAAAAGTTTCTTTTGCTGCGTATGGTTAGTTTTGGCACTAATATCATTCCCGCAGGTACGATGGCACCCAAGAAGATGGTCACCTACTCAAAACGAGGTAAGTCCAAATCTATTGCCCCTAGTTTTAGGTTAATTGATGAGGACACCGACAACGACTATGACCCAGCATATGTGCCTCTCAACCCTAGGGCTTCTCGCGCTGTACCCAGAAGCAACCCCCCGGAAGGTGCTCCCCGACGTAGTCACTGTCTCCCAGTCTGATGAGGAGCACACACTGATCGGGTCACCAATTGGGGCTGCTTCCAGTTCAGAGGAACCTATGTCCAGGTCCGAGTCTACCCATGCCTCAGGCTCCCAGTCTGCCCACTCTTCACAATCCGAGTCTGCCCATGCTACAAAGTCCAATGCCAAATCATCCACAGGGTCTAGAGAGAATGACCAAGCAGCCTCGTCTGACGAGGCAACTAACTCAGAGTCCATACCTGCACCATGGAATGATGACCCCACTCCTATAGCTAGCGAGCTGAATAGATAGTGTGTAGAAGGCCAATGGCAAATCTATCGGGATGCTAAGATGGTCAATGATAAACAAAATATAGACCGACTAATTACAGAGGAGCGCAGAGTCCTCACGGGGAGCTTGCATACTATTCTAGATATTCACCGGCTGTTCAACCTTCACAAGTGTGAATGGATGGCTCGAGACCCAGGGACATATAGCGAGGAGATTATACGGGACTATGCTTCCTATGCTGCCACTCTCCGTGGTTCTATTTCCAAGTGGTCAAAGCCACCAGCTCAGGCTCTTCTCACTTCCACCTTGGTTCGAGGATGTCTGGTGGACATATCAACTTCCACCATTAGCCGTTTTCTCTATGGTCCTACCATGGGCCAGTCTTGGTCTCCTAACACTTCAGAGTTTGATTACCGCTGGGACATCGTACGGAGTGGCGCTTTCCAGAGGAATGCTGAGCAGCGAGAGGCTGTTATACTATGGCTGGCCAGGTACATTGCTGCGGATGGCGAACGTGCGGAATGGGTCGTTGCTCCATAGTTTGGCATCCGGAAGGCCACGTTAAATTTTGTGGCCAAGTTCTTCTGGCTGCTGGTATGTAACAGAGTGTCGCCTACAAAAGCTGACAATCAAGTCACTTGGGACAGAGCGGTGATGGTTGCAGCATTGGTAGCAGGAGTAGAGATCGATTTTGCCCGCATGCTGCTTGCAAAGATTCACGAGAGAGTTTTTAGGACTTCCACTACTTACCCCTTCCCATGCCTGATTTTTCATTTGTGCAGGGACTCTGCAGTGCCGATCTGGCATTGTGACAAGTTAGTCCACCCTACAGGGGCATTGGTCATCGGCCTTATTCGAGATGAGGCAAATGTGGCAGCACCGTATAGGGAGCCCCAGATTGAGGTACCTCCCTTGGGTTCCGATCTTGTAGACACAGTGGGGCAGGCACAGGGCGGTGACCCCATTATCCCAGACCACACCGACACTGTCCCAGGCTCCTCTTCTCAGGTAACTAGTATGGCTCCTAGCTCTTCCCGGTCCACACCACAATTAGGAGCGACAGTTGTCCCTATGGCCAGAGTACAGAAGTTAGAGGCGCAGATGGCCACACTGCTGCATCACATTCAGCCGTGGATGCAAAATTCGATTGCCGAGTCTGAGGCTAGAATGGAGCGCAGGATGGAAGGGATGATGGACCGGAAGGTCCAGGCTGTTAATAAGCGTCTTGATGCCTTTGAGTTGCGAGTCCTTGAGCGATCAGCTCTGGGCATAGACTTATCTGCTTTGCAGGCTGACTTAGCCAGCCTCCAGACTGACGTTGATGCCCTTCTTGCTGCACCTTCAGTTGAGACTCAGGCTGCTCCTACTGCATTGGCGGATGATACAGTGCTAGAGGCTTTATTCAGTGGGACCTGCACCGACACATGCCAAGGGAAAGCGGCACCGCTCTCATCGCACGGAGGAAGAGAAAGTTCAGTAAAGACAGCGTCGACAGGAGAAAGAGGGTAGGAGGGCTTCGATTGCAGACAAAGAGTTGCGCCAGCAGAGGGTGCGTGAGAGAGCTGCAGGGGCATCGAGCTCTGCCCCTATTGCAGAGGTTCAGCCTATTTTGAGGGACTTGGTGAGCGCCACTGATGGTGCAGAGTGGTTGATAAAGAGCTCTAATGAGGGTGCTAGGATTTCTGAGGTGGGCACTACTGAGGGTGCCCCCACTGATGTTCCAGCGGGCTCCGGGAAACGGACCCCCCTGCTTATTGATGATTCGCCGGCGCTTTGCGCCACAGGTTTGCTTCACCCAAATCCATTTCTTTTACTGTTTCTGTATGCATTGTGGAAAATTGCATCTATTTTTGTTGGGGGTGGGGTAAATGGATTGTGAGTGATAGGGTGAAGTGTGAGTAACCCAACTCATGAATCCTCTCTTGGGGTTTTCTTGCCTGTGTTCTTTTCCCCCAAGAGACTATTTAATTTTTGTTGAACCAGCATGTCTTAGGATTGTATGTGTAGAAGCATGATACAGAATGAAGCATGATGACTTATGAAAAATGATACCCGTCAGATTCTGGGATGTATGCCAGAAGTAGGCTACGATTAGTTGATTGTGTTGGCTCTGAGTATGACAAAGTAACAATCGACTTGATGGCATCACTAGACCTGAAACTTGAACTGGGTAATCTGATAATTCGATAATGAAACTATGTGTCAAGAGTGGGTGAGAATCATTGACTGTTCAAACGGTTTTGTGCAAAACTAGAACTTGCCCGGTTAGTCCTGCTAAGACAATTCAATCTGGAGGACAGGAAGTGAACATAGGCCATTGTTCTGAAAAATCCACAAATTTCTTAGAAGGATTCAACCAAATGAAATATATGTCCCCTTTGATCCAACTTTGAGCCTAAATATAAACCATTTCTTTCTAAAACCCCGAACTCACTTTCCCATAATCTACTATGTTGGACCCGGTCCCTCCTTGGACATGTGCAATTTGACCTAGGCCAAAAGCTTAAGTTGAGGGTGGCTAATGTAAAAAGTAACTTCAATCTTGGCCCTGACCTGACATCGGGTATTGTGCACCTCAACTAACGGAAAATTCATAAGTTGAGGGTGGCTATGAAAGAGGAAACTGAAAGAAAAATAGGTATGAAAAGAGAAAAAAAAAGAAGGGGAAAATGTGAGGAAAGGATGTGACTTGTTAAAAGCTAAAGGAACAATAAAATAAAAGGAAAATGAGCTACAAAGTCTAAAGTCACATCCGTGGTTGAAGAAAATTAAGAGAAAGAAGGTAAAGTGATAATATGACAAAAATAGGGCAAAAAGAGGTTAAAAGCCTAGTGTAATGACAAGGAGGGCAGAATGTCACTAAGCAGTACCCAAATGTACCACACCTGACCCTAAGCCTATGTTACAAGCCAATAAAGTACTATAGTGATCCTAGAGTCTAGTTTGGAGAGTCTAAGCAGTGAAAATAAGGGCAAGCTTATGGCAATAAGCACTAACTGTATTTGAAATTACTTCTGAGCGTGAGTGTTGAATAAATCCTTGTACTATGAATGACATTAAATTTTTGCGAAAAAGGGATTTTGTTTGAAGTAAGGGCACTAGTTACATTGTCGAAAAGTTGGTACCTGGGTGACAGTGAGTAGGTGTCTGTTATGTGTCAGTTGGTTGGTCTGTGTCATGATTTGATCCACATGAATTGGCTTGTCGAGTCTAAGAGAACGAATGTTCACCCGAACAATGAGGAGGTAGAGAGCCATGTGATTGCTTGAGTTTAGAAATGCTTGCTTCTATACAAGTGTCGTTTAGAGTTGTAGTGTGTCGCTTGAGGACAACAACGAATTTCAGTTGAGGGTGTTGATATACCATGAGTTTACGGTATTTCTAATACATTTCACTTACAAGTTGTGTGTGTCTAAGGCCTTTTTTATATTGGTTTTTATGTGTTTTTATCATGTTTTGCAGGAAAGGTGTTCAGGCGCGGAAGTATAGAGACAACTGCAAGAAATGCAGAAACATGGCATTCATGGAGGTGATCTACGGACCGTAGGTCCATTCACGGTCCGTAGGTGATAACTGTAGATCAGCAGGCATGGTGTTGAGGACAAATCAGGGAAATCTGACCAAGTGTGGCACCACGGTCCCCATTGACGGTCTGGAGATTAATCTACGGACCGCACTATTGATCCGTAGAGTGATACTGTGAGGGTTCCTGTACCTACTTTTTGAAGATTCTAAGTATGGAGCTCCAGAGGGGATTGACGTACCGTAGGTCGATCTGCGGTCCGTACTGCTGGTCCGTCGTTTGCTTCAGAGAAGCTGATTTTTGGAAGCTGAAATATTTTCTAAGTCCCGATTGACGGAAGGGACTTACGGACCGTAGATCCATCGACAGTCCGTAAGTCGGTCTCGTGGATTGAAGACAAGTACTTGAACAAAACTTTCCTTAATTTGTTTCCTTTTTTATTTAAGATTTGTTTTCTATAAATAGGACATGTAAACCTCGTTTTTGGGGGTTAGACGCTATTATTCTAGTTTTACTTTGTAACTTTGGAGATTAATTTGCAACCCTAGCAATTATTGATTTCCCAAGTTCGTTTTGAAGATTTTGGCTTTGCAATTCAAGTTAAATTTGTGGGTTTATTATTCTCTTCACGTAAGTTCATGAGTTCCTCATCTACAATTATGAACTGTGTTCTTGCCAATATGAGTAACTAAATCCACAACTAGGGTTGTGGGAACAATGATCGATTAACAAAGTAGGAATAGTAAATAAGCAATTCTTGACTAGTATTTTGCATGCATTGATAATTCTTTCGTTTAGAAGTCTTTTTAACGGTGGCCAACGTTAGAACTCGCCTTGTTACTACTTGCCGGACCAAGGAGGTAATTAACAAGAAAAGAATTATCAACATAGATTTAGTGTGATACTATGTGGGGAACACGCATACCCTAGTTATTTCTCTTACCTTGATAACAACCAAAGTTGAGTTTTGATTATTGATTACTTATTAAGTTCTTACGATTTGTTTCACACAAGCACAACCCCCTTTTATTACCTGTTTCTGGAAATAATATGACTAATTGAATATAATTGTTGGTTAAAGTAAAGTCTAAACCATTTTCCTCGTGGGATCGATCCCAACCTACAAGTTGGGTTCTTTACTTGATAACGATTGCTTATACTTCTGTAAGGAAGTGTAATTTGAGCGTATCAAATTTTGGCGCCGCTGCCGGGGAGTCTGGCTTTTAGATTTATTTTTAACTACATTATTGAACGTTAGTCAAATATTTCCTAATTTTATTTTTTTTCCTTTGTTTTTGTCTATCTCAGCTTCCGACTCTAGTGTATGCCAAGTACACAGAGCCAAGGCGAACCACTTACTTCGTACGATCCATAGTTGAACAGAACTTTGCAAAGAATGAACAATCAAAGACTTCCAGTTAGTCCTATTGGAGGAAATCTAGATGAAGCAGTTGAGTTACAACAGCCAAGAGTAGTTGGTGGGGAAAACCGGGGTCTAGCTGAAAATCAATTGGGAGATGCACTGAGAGTGCATGTTCCACCAGGCCCACAACAACATGACAACTATCGGGACAACATCGATATAGCAGACTCTGATGGACTCATAGTCCTACCCCTTCTACCTCCAGGGCACACATTTGTGGTGACTAGTAGCTTGATGCAGATGCTTACAGCAAAGGGCTTATTCTCAGGATCACCATCGGAGGATCCACATGCTCACTTGGCCAAGCTAAGGGTGGTTTGCAAAAGCTGTGTAGGTAGACCAGACTTGGATATGAATGTAATTGGATTA
>NW_006238938.1:476883-478131 GCF_000226075.1 Solanum tuberosum | reverse complement strand
GGAAGAGTGCCAAACCACCGTATTGATGATGAGTCACTGAAGGAATATATCTATCAAGGACAGGATGATAACAATAAAGCAGTACTTGACACTATTGCTGGAGGTTCATATGGTTATTGTACATATGCACAGATTGCTGAAAAACTGGAGAGGATCTCTCGGAACAATAAAGCATGGAGCACTCGGAGGTCAGATACTAGGAGGAACACATTTGCCATTCATAGTACAAATAACAACTCTGCGGATGATATTCGTGAAGAGATGGCCCAGATGAGGACTGAGTTGGGGTTGGTATTGAAGCATGTGAGAGGAGGACCAGAAAAGGTAAATGATGTGAATTATTTAACTAGAACTCCACCACTAGCGGAAGAGTATTACTATGAAGAAGATACTTATGCTGTAAATGATCAGACGGGGGGTTTCCGACCAAATGCCCAAGGATCCAACACGGAAAATTGGCGCCAAGGTCAAGGAAACCAAGGTCGGAACTATTGAAATTACAACCGAGAGGGTCACCATGTCCGGGATGGAAACTTCAATCGCGACAACAACTAGAACAGGAACAACTATGGCAACAGAAACGATCGGGTTGGACCTTATGTTCCCCGTCAAAATCGGGAATGTGGTGCTAGGAAACTGGAGGCAATATGACGCGTATTGAAGATATTCTGCAGAAGATGATGAGAAGGTTTGATGCGACTGATGAGAATGTGAAGGAGATGAGAAACGACTTATCTGGTATTGGTCAAAAGGTTGATGCCCATGCAGTGTTAATAAAGCATCTAGAGCAGCAGATGACTCAGTTGTCTACTACAATGAACCCACGTCAACCTGACACTCTTCCTAGCAACACCATCCAGAATCCAAAGAATGATGGTCATTGTATGGCAGTTACTACTCGAGGGGGTAAGCAAACCATAGATCCACCTAGGCCGTCTGTGGTCGAAGTTGAGATTAGAAAAGCAGATGATGTATTAGAGGGTAGACTAGATTGGGAGAAGGCTATGACAGAACAAGAAGTGGAGATATCTCAGAAAGTGGTTCCCATACCTAGACCTCCACCACCTTTCCCACAGAGGTTAGTGAAGAAAACTGAAGATGGTAAATATCGCAGGTTTATCACCATGTTGAAGCAGCATTATATCAATGTTCCTTTGATAGAAGCCTTGGAGCGAATGCCTGGGTATGCGAAGTTCATGAAAGATATGGTGACAAAGAAAAGGTCTGTGAGTTTTGAAGATGATAATA
>NW_006238938.1:474141-475988 GCF_000226075.1 Solanum tuberosum | reverse complement strand
TCCCCCCGGTATCTGTTCTCACAAAATCCAACTCATGCCAGATCATAAGCCCAGTATCGAGCACCAGAGAAGATTAAATCCACCTATGCAAGAGGTAGTTAAAAAGGAGATCATCAAGTGGTTGGATGCGGGAGTTATTTATCCCATTTCAGATAGTAGTTGGGTATGTCCTGTGCAGTGTGTGCCAAAAAAGGGTGGTATGACTGTGGTTCCAAATGAAAGAAATGAGCTTGTTCCAATGAGGCCTGTTACTGGATGGAGCGTTTGTATGGATTACCGGAAGTTGAATGCGTGGACAGAAAAAGACCACTTTCCTATGCCATTCATGGACCAGATGTTGGATAGACTTGCAGGCAAGGGTTGGTATTGTTTTCTTGATGGGTATTCAGGCAACAATCAAATCTCTATAGCTCTAGAAGACCAAGAAAAGACCACCTTGACTTGCCCATGTGGTACTTTCGCTTTCAAACAGATGTCATTTGGGTTATGCAATGCTCCAGCAACCTTCCAGCGCTGTATGATGTCGATATTTTCTTATATGGTGGAGGATACTATTGAAGTGTTCATGGATTATTTTTTAGTGGTAGGTGAGTCTTTTGATCGTTGTCTAGATCATCTGGCCGAGGTTCTTAAAAGGTGTGAAGACTGCGATTTGGTGCTTAATTGGGAGAAGTGTCACTTCATGGTTAAAGAAGATATAGTGTTGGGACATTGAATTTCAGAGAAAGGTATTGAGGTTGATAGAGCTAAAGTTGAGGTAATAGAAAAGCTTCCGCCACCTATTTCAATAAAAGGTGTTAGAAGTTTTCTTGGGCATGTAGGTTTTTATAGGAGATTCATCAAAGATTTCTCAAAAATTGCACATCCCTTGTGCAAACTGCTTGAGAGGGAGAGTAAGTTCTATTTTGATGATGCTTGTCTTAGAGTATTTGGAGAGCTGAAGGAAAAGTTGTTTACAGCACCTACCATTATTTCACCGGATTGGGGACAACCGTTTGAGGTAATGTGTGATGCGAGTGGAGTGGCGCTTGGTGTAGTATTGGGTCAAAGGCGCGAGAAAATTCTTCACCCTATTTACTATTCTAGCAAAGCTCGAAATGTGGCCCAGAAGAATTATACTGTGACCGAATAAGAACTTCTTACAGTGGTTTTTGCATTCGAAAAATTTCGATCCTACTTGCTTGGTACCAAGGTCATAGTGCATACTGACCATTCTGCATTGAGGTATTTGATGGCGAAAAAGGATGCAAAACCCCGATTGATTAGATGGGTATTGTTGCTGCAAGAGTTTGATTTTGTGGTAAAAGATAGAAAGGGAACTGAAAATCAAGTTGCCGACCACTTGTCCAGATTAGAGGAGGAGGCTATGCTAAAGCTTGGAGATAGGGCTGAAATTAATGATGATTTTCCAGATGAACAGGTATTGGCTGCTTCTAATGATTTGATTCCTTGGTTCGCAGACTTTGCTAATTATTTGGCAAGCGATATTGTGCCACCCGATTTGTCCTTTCACCAAAGAAAAAAATTTATGCATGACGTGAAGAAATTTTTTTGGGATGAACCTTATTTATATCGTAGTTGTGCTGATGGGATTATTCGCCGTTGTGTGTCTGAGGTTGAGATGTTGAGAGTACTTTAAGCATGCCATTCATCGCCTGTTGGTGGGCATCATAGTGGTATTCGGACTGCACATAAGATCTTGCAGTGTGGATACTATTGGCCTACCATCCACCAAGATGCTCATAATTTCGCCAAGTCTTGTGATCGTTGCCAAAGAGATGGAGGGATTTCAAAGAGGCAAGAGCTCCCTATGAATCCTATACTGGTGATAGAATTGTTTGATGTAT
>NW_006238938.1:469161-473734 GCF_000226075.1 Solanum tuberosum | reverse complement strand
GGGCAATGAAGAAGTTAAATTTGGATTAGGGAACTGCATCTAATCAAAGGAAGAGTGACTTGAATGTGCTTGATGAGTTTCTCCTAAAAGCTTATGAAAGTTCAACCTTGTACAAAGAGAAGATGAAGCGGTATCATGATTAAAGAATTGAAAAGCGAGAATTTGTAGTTGGTGATCTTGTGCTGCTATTTAGCTCTAGGTTGCGCCTATTTCCAGGCAATCTCAAGTCCAAATGGATCGGGCCATTTTTGCTCACAAAAGTCCAAATGGACCGGGCCATTTTTGCTCACAAAAGTGCAAATGGACCGGTCCATTTTTGCTCACTCAGGGTTCCACATCTAGTCTAAATTGTTGGGTATAATAATCGGTTGGAATCTTAAGAATGACGAAGTAGCATAATTTAAATTTGTAAATGCATGATGAGGTTGTGTTAATGTTGAAAACTAAGGCCAAAAATGTATGATACCTGGCACTGATGGCTTCCACGATACCCCGTCTACGGACCGTAGATGGGGTTCGTAAATGGAAGCACACGACAAATTCCACCAAGTGTGAAACCACGGAGGTGGACTACGGTCCGTAGGTCCATCTACGGACCGTTCTGCACTTCCGTGGTTTCCATCTGCTACCTATATGACAAGCCCCTTGATCCACAGAAGAGATCCATGGACCGTAGATCACTCTACAGACCGTAGGTCTCCTCCGTGGATGACCACTATAGCATCTGTCAATTTTTTTCTTTGTGGACTTAGTTGAGGGTCGTTACCAATTCTAAAAGTTTCTTTTGCTGCGTATGGTTAGTTTTGGCACTAATATCATTCCCGCAGGTATGATGGCACCGAAGAAGATGGTCACCTACTCAAAACGGGGCAAGTCTAAATCTATTGCCCCTAGTTTCCGGTTAATTGATGAGGACACCGACAACGACTCTGACCCAGCATATGTGCCTCTCAACCCTAGGGCTTCCCGCGCTGCACCCAGAAGCACCCCCAGGAAGGTGCTCCCCGACGTAGTCACTGTCTCCCAGTCTGATGAGGAGCACACACTGATCGGGTCACCAACTGGGGCTGCTTCCAGTTTAGAGGAACCTATGTCCGGGTCCGAGTCTGGCCATGCCTCAGGCTCCCAGTCTGCCCACTCTTCACAATCCGAGTCTGCCCATGCTACAGGGTCCAATGCCAAATAATCCACAGGGTCTGCAGAGAATGACCAAGCAGCCTCATCTGACGAGGAAACTAGCTCAGAGTCCATACCTGCACCACGGAATGATGACCCCACTCCTGTAGCCGGCGAGCTGAATAGATGGTGTGTAGAAGGCCAATGACAATTCTATCGGGATGCTAAGATGGTCAATGACAAAGAAAAGATGGCCCGACTAATTACAGAGGAGCGTAGAGTCCTCACGGGGAGCTTGCATACTGTTCCAAATATTCACCGGCTGTTCAATCTTCTCAAGTGTGACTGGATGGCTCGAGACCCAGGGACGTATAGCGAGGCAATTGTACAAAAGTTCTATGCTTCCTATGCTGCCACTCTCCGCGGTTCCATTTCCAAGCGGTCAAAGGCACTAGCTTAGGCTCCGCTCACTTCCACCATGGTTCGAGTATGCCCGGTGGACATATCACCTGCCACTATTAGCCATTTTCTCTATGGTCCTACCATGGGCCACTCTTGGTCTCCTAACACTTTAGAGTTTGATTACCGCTGGGACATCGCACGGAGTGGCACTTTCCAGAGGAATGCTGAGCAGCGAGAGACTGTTATACTATGGCTAGCCAGGTACATTGCTGCGGATGGCGAGCGTGCGGAATGGGTCGCTGCTCCACGGTTGGGCATCTGGTAGGCCACGTTCAATTGTGTGGCCAAGTTCTTCTGGCTGCTGGTACGTAACAGAGTGTCGCCTACGAAAGCTGACAATCAAGTCACGTGGGACAGAGCGGTGATGGTTGCAACATTGGTAGCAGGAGTAGAGATCGACTTAGCACGCATGCTACTGGCAGAGATTCACGAGAGATCTTTCAGGACTTCCACTACTTACCCTCTTCCCATGCCTGATTTTTCATTTGTGCAGGGACTCTGGAGTGCCGATCTGGCACTGTGACAAGTTAGTCCACCCTACAGGGGCATTGGACATCAGCCTTATTCGAGATGTGCCAAATGTGGCAGCACCGAGAAGAGAGCCCCAGATTGAGGTACCTCCTTTGGGTTCCGATCTTGCAGACACAGTAGGGCAGGCACAGGGCGGTGACCCCATTATCCCAGACCACACTGACACTGTCCCAGGCTCTCTTCTCAGGCAGACTTAGCCAGCCTCCGGACTGACGTTGATGCCCTTCTTGCTGCACCTTCAGTGGAGACTCAGGTTGCTCCTACAGCACTGGCTGATGATACAGTGCCAGAGGCTCTATTCAGTGGGACCACCGAGGAGGGGCCTGTACCGACACATGCCAAGGGCAAGTGGCACCGCTGTCATCTCACGGAGGAAGAGAAAGCTCAGAAAAGACAGCGTCGGCAGGAGAAGGAGGGTAGGAGGGTTTCGATTATAGACGAAGAGTTGCGCCAGCAGAGGGTGCGTGAGAGAGCTGCAGTGGCATCGAGCTCTGCCCTAGTTGTAAAGTTTCAGCCTATTTTGAGGGACTTGGTGAGCATCACTGATGGTGCGGACCGGTTGATAGAGAGCACTACTGAGGGTGCTAGGATTTTTGAGGTGGGCACTACTGAGGGTGCCCCCACTGATGTTCCAGCGGGCTCCGGGAAACCGGACCCCTGTTTGTTGATGATTCGCCGGCGCTTTGCGCCACAGGTTTGCTTCACCCAAATCCATTTTCTTTACTGTTTCTGTATGCATTGTGGACAATTGCATCTATTTTGTGGGCTTGGGGTAAATGGATTGTGAGTGATAGGGTGAAGTCTGAGTAACCCAACTCATGAATCCTCTCTTGGGGTTTTCTTGCCTGTGTTCTTTTCCCCCAAGAGACTGTTTAGTTTTTGTTGAATCGGCTTGTCTTAGGATTGTATGTGTAGAAGCATGATACAGAATGAAGCATGATGGCTTATGAAAAAATGATACCCGTCAGATTCTGGGATGTATGCTAGAAGTAGGCTACGATAAGTTGATTGTGTTGGCTTTGAGTATGACATAGTAACAATCAACTTGATGGCATGACTAGACCTGAAACTTGAACTGGGTAATCTAATAATCTGATAATTAAACTATGTGCCAAGAGTAGGTGAGAATCATTGACTGTTCAAACGGTTTTGTGCAAAACTAGAACTTGCCCGGTTAGTCCTGCTAAGACAATTCAATCTAGAGGATAGGAAGTGATCATAGGCCATTGTTCTGAAATATCCACAAATTGCCTAGAAGGATTCAACCAAATGAAATATCTGTACCCTTTGATCCAACTTTGAGCCTAAAAATAAACCATTTCTTTCTAAAACCCCGAACTCACTTTCCCATAATCTACTATGTTGGCCCCGGTCCCTCCTTGGACATGTGCACTTTGACCTAGGCCAAAAGCCTAAGTTGAGGGTGGCTAATGTAAAAAGAAACTTCAATCTTAGCCCTGACCTGACATCGGGTATTGTGCACCTCAACTAACAGAAAATCCATAAGTTGAGGGTGCCTATGAAAGAGGAAACTGAAAGAAAAATGGGTATGAAAAGAGAAAAAAAAAAAGGGAAAATGTGAGAAAAGGATGTAACTTCTTAATAGCTAAAGGAACAATAAAATAAAAGGAAAATGAGCTACAAAGTCTAAAGTCACATCCGTGGTTGAAGAAAATTAAGGGAAAGAAGGTAAAGCGATAATATGAGAAAAATAGGGCAAAAAGAGGTTAAAAGCCTAGTGTAATGACAAGGAGGGCAGAAAGTCACTAAGCAGTACCCAAATATACCACACCTGACCCTAAGCCTATGTTACAAGCCAATAAAGTCCTATAGTGATCCTAGAGTCTAGTGTGGAGAGTCTAAGCAGTGAAAATAAGGGCAAGCTTATGGCAGTAAGCACTAACTGTATTTGAAATTACTTCTGAGCGTGAGTGTTGAATAAATCCTTGTACCATGAATGACATTAAATTTTTGCGAAAAGGGGATTTTGTTTGAAGTAAGGGCACTAGTTACATCTTCGGAAAGTTGGTACCTGGGTGACAGTGAGAAGGTGTCTGTTGGTTGGTCTGTGTCATGATGTGATCCACATGAGTTGGCTTGTCAAGTCTAAGAGAACGAATGTGCACCCGAGCAATGAGGAGGTAGAGAGCCATGTGATTGCTTGAGTTTAGAAATGCTTGCTTCTATACAAGTATCGTTTAGAGTTGTAGTGCATCGCTTGAGGACAAACAACGAATTTAAGTTGAGGGTGTTGATATACCGTGAGTTTACAGTATTTCTAATACATTTCACTTACAAGTTGTGTGTGTCTAGGGCCCTTTTATATTGTTTTTTTTATGTATTTTTATCATGTTTTGCAGGAAAGGTGTTCAGGCGCGGAAGTTTAGAGACAGCTGAAGGAATTACAGAAAAAGGGCATCCACGGAGGTGAACTACGGACCGTAGATCCATCCACGGTCCGTAG
>NW_006238938.1:458624-465942 GCF_000226075.1 Solanum tuberosum | reverse complement strand
GATTTAGAAATAAATTCAGATTAAAATGAACTACGAATATTTACAATATTGGATAGAATCTATGAAAGATATAAAATTATTAGAACAATTAATGGAAGAAAATTTATATATGTACCAAAGAACCCAAGATATGTTATATCTAGAATATATCATAAATAATATTAAAGAAATATTCAGATTAAAACAACTATCGAAAGAATATTACAATAAATATTATTACATTTTACCATGAATTCCACAACCCCAAAAAATAATATTAAAGAGATATCAAGATTAAGACACTTAACAAAAACTATTATAATAAAAATGGTTAAAATAAATTACTCACCTACCACACTACCAACTACCCCACTACCACTTCTATGAATACCTCAACTTCCAATTCCGCACCGAAAAATGGTCTACTTCTCTCGGAAATAAGTTGACTAAACAAATATAATAGTTAGTCAAGCTTAAGTCTGAACCATATTCCTCGTGGGATCATCCCTAGCCTACAAGTTGGGTTCTTTACTTGATAACGATCGCTTATACTTCTGTAAGGAGGTGTAATTTGAGCATATCACGGTCCGTACTGTTGAATCGTCGATTGCAACAGCTTTTGTAGATTTTGAAGAAAGAAAAATTGCCTAAGTCTTGAACCACGGAAAGGACCTACGGACCGTAGATCGACTTACGGACCATAGGTCAGTCTCATAGAATGAAGATGCGTGCTGCAACGTTATTTCCTTATTTCGTTTCCTTTTTAGTTAGGACTTATTTTTCTATATATAGGGTATGTAAACCTCATTTTTGGAGGTTAGATATTATTATTTTTGTACTACTTTTTGGCTTGGGAGATTAACCTGCAACTTTAGCAATTCTTAATTTCCTAAGCACATTTTGGTGATTTTTACTTTGAAATTCAAGTTGAAATTTTGGGATTATTCTACGGTACTACGTAAGTTCATGATTTATTCTTCAAACATTATGAATTGTTTTCTTGCTAATATAGGTAATTAAATCCACAACTAGGGTTGTGGGAACCATGAGTGCTTAACGAAGTATGAATAGTAACTAAGTAATTCCCGAATAATGTTTTGCATGCATTGATAATTCTCTCGTCTAGAAGTCTTTTTAACGGTGTGCAACGTTAGAACTTGCCTTGTTTCTACTTGCCGGACCAAGGAGGTAGTTAATAAGAAAAGAATTATCAACATAGATTTAGTGTGATACTATCTACTAGAATTAATGTCTATTGGTGCGAGGGTGAAAACTAAGCCATACATCGATGTGACATCTAATATGAGGTAATGGTAAGGGTTAGTAAATTATACACACGTAGCCGGACCAAGGTGCGGCGTGAAATTCTCTAGATGCTAGACCAAAGATTTTAGATACATAAGTTATCGCTTTGCATGTAATACACTAGGAAGGGATTGTTATTACTATGATTATGGAGTTATGAGCTTATGGGGAACACGTACGCTATAGTTTCCTTCTCAATTTGATAACAACAAAAGTTTGAATCTTGCTTACTA
Organism: Solanum tuberosum; assembly: GCF_000226075.1. NCBI lineage: Eukaryota > Viridiplantae > Streptophyta > Magnoliopsida > Solanales > Solanaceae > Solanum > Solanum tuberosum. Next base: position 464,425 of record NW_006238938.1, on the reverse strand, counting down.
ATCACTCTACCCCCGCTTTCACCTATTTGTCTCGGAAATACATTGGCTAAATGAATATTATCGTTATTGAACTTAAGTCTAAACCATATTCCCCGTGGGATCGACCCTAACCTACAAGTTGGGTTCTTTACGTGATAACGATCGCTTATGCTTCTGAAAAAAGGTGTAATTTGAGCGCACCAAATTTTGGCGCCGCTACTAGTGAATAAGGCTTTTAGATTAAGTTTAATTGCATTATTGAACTTTAGTCAAATATTTTCTAATTTTACTCTTTCTTTTGTTTTTGTCTCTCTCAAGGTCTTACTCTAGTGCATGCCAAGTACACAGAGCCAAGGCGAACCACTTACTCCCTATGATCCCGAACCGAATAGAACTTTGCAGAGAATGAATAATCAAGGAGTTCTGGTTAACCCTATCAGGGAAGAGTTAGGTGAAGGTGTTGGATTGCAATCTCCGAGGGTAATTGATGCGAATAATCCGGCTCCAGTTGAGAATAGATTGGGAGATGCACTGAGGGCACAGGAACCACAAGGACCACGTCTGCATGAAAATTCCAGGGTCAACCTTAATATTGCTGATTATGATGGACCTCTTGTCGTACAGCCTCTACCTCAGGGGCATACATTTGTGGTGACCAGTAGCTTGATGCAGATTCTTACAGCGAGAGTGTTGTTTGCGGGGTTGCCAGCATATGATCCACATGCTCACATAGCCAAACTTAATCATGTGTGCAAAATTGGTATATGTCAACCAGATTGGGATATGAATGTCATTGGGTTACGTGTGTTCCCCTATCTTTGACCGGAGATGCTGCTGTGTGGTTCAATTAAAACCCTTACAACTAAATCTATACATGGGAGCAGTTGACATAGGCCTTTTTAGCAAGATTCCTTCCAGTGTCCAAGAAGTTGAACAAGAAGGATAAACTCAACAACTTTGTAGCATTACCTGGAGAGTCTGTGAGTAGTTCTTGGGATAGGTTCATTGCCTTCATGATTTCTATAGGTCGACCGGATTGGGATATGAACGTCATTGGGTTGCGTGTGTTCCCCCTATCATTGACCGGAGATGCTGCTGTGTGGTTCAATTAAAACCCTTACAACTAAATCTATACATGGGAGCAGTTGACATAGGCCTTTTTAGCAAGATTCCTTCCAGTGTCCAAGAAGTTGAACAAGAAGGATAAACTCAACAACTTTGTAGCATTACCTGGAGAGTCTGTGAGTAGTTCTTGGGATAGGTTCACTACCTCATGAGGGGCATCCCGAATCACCATATTGAGGATGAGTCGCTGAAGGAGTACTTCTATCCAGGACATGATGATAATGGTAAGGCAGTGCTCGATACTATTGCGGGAGGTTCGTACGGTGAATGCACTTTTGCACAAATTACAGAGAAAATGGAGAAGATATCTTGAAATAATAAATCTTGGAGTACTAGAAAGTAAGACACTGGGAGGAGCACATTTGTCGTACAAGCTATAAACAACCAGCCCGCAGATGAGATTCGCGAGAACATAGCACATATGAGAACTGAACTAGGGTTGGTATTAAAGAATGTGACTGGATGAGCGAAGAAGGTAAATGCTGTGAACTAGTTGACTAGAACTCCACCACCGACAGAAGAGTATTATTTTGAAGAGGATGCTTATGCGGTGAATGAGCAGACGGGGGGTTTCTGACAAAACTCCCTAGGTTCCAACATGGATAATTGGTGCCAAGGTCAAGGAAACCAAGGTCGGAACTATGGCAATTACAACCGCGAAGGTCAATATGTCCGGGATGGGAAGTACAATCGCGATAACAATTACAACCGGAACAACTATGGCAACAGAAACGATCGGGTTGGACCTTATGTTCCTCCTCAAAATCGGGATTCTGCTCCTAGAGAAGTTGGAGGAATGTCACATATTGAGGATATGATACAGAAAATGATGAGGAAGTTTGACGCGACTGACGAAAATGTGAAGGATATGCGAAATGACTTGTCTGGTATTGGTCAAAAAGTTGACGCCCACGCAGTGTTGATCAAGCATCTTGAGCTACAGATTACTCAGTTGTAGACTACAGTAAACCCACGACAGCTTGACATTCTTCCTAGTAATACTATCCAAAATCCAAAGATTGATGGACATTGGATGGCAGTCACGACTCGAGGAAGTAAGCAGACCATTGATCCACCTATACCGTCTGGGGTAGTAAATGATACTAGTAGAAATGATGATGTGGTTGAGGTGACTGGAGAGTCCGAGAATGCGACAGAGAAGGAAGATGAGGTAACTGAGAAAGTTGTCCCCTTACCCAGACCTCCACCTCTTTTCCCACAAAGGTTAGTGAAAAAAATTGAAGAAAGCAAATACCGCAGGTTTATTAGCATGTTGAAGAAGCTTTCCATCAATGTTCCATTGATAGAGTCTGTAGACACTGAAGTCTTATTGATAAATCCATACTAAATTTGGATTAAATCTTAAATTCATGATATGTTGACCAAGTCAAATTATTGGTTAATAAAGTTGGATTAATATTTATTCCAGAATTATATGACTTAAATCAAGTCCAAATAACATTTGGGCCAGTCCATTAAATTGACAAGATGAGCCCAACTCATATTCTTCAGGCCTAGGGGTCAAAATTGCTTGGACCAAAATACCCCTAAAGCCCTAGCTCAAGCCTATATAAAAAGGTCTTCATAAGACCAAAAGAGAGATATACACATCTACATACACACAGAAATACATAGTTGCTCTTCATTGGTGATCTGCAAGTCTTCCGCATATAAAGAAGTCTTCACTCCAAGTAATGAGCCGCAAGTATTCCGCCAAATCAAGAACATCAGTGGAGAGAAGAATCAGGGGATTACATATCTTTTTAAGAGATTTTATAAAGATTGTAACCTTCGCATTAATTCAAATACAAATATTATTGTTTGCTTGCTATTTTTCTTCTCCTGTTTACTGTATTTCAGGATTGAAACTTTAGACTCTTACAGAGTCTTTGGAGCAAATGTCTGGGTATGCAAAATTTATGAAGGATATGGTGACCAAGAAAAGGGCCTTGAGCTTCGAGAATGATGATAGATTGCAACATTGTAGTGCTATTGCTACTAGGTCCCTTGTGCAGAAGAAGGAGGATCCTGGTGCCTTTTACTATTCCATGTACCATCGGGTTGTTGCATTTTGCTAAGGCATTGTGAGATCTTGGGGCTAGCATTAATCTGATGGGATTGTTGATTTACAAAAAGTTAAGTTTGGGAGATCCAAATCCAACTGTGATGCGATTGCTCATGGCCGATTGAACTGTGAAGATCCCCATAGGTGTGCTCCATGATGTACTAGTGAAGGTGGAGTCGTTAATCTTTTTGGCAGATTTCGTGATTCTTGACTGCGAGGTTCATTTTGAGGTTCACATCATTCTTGGGAGACCATTTTTAACTACGAGGTGCACTTTGGTTGATATGGAAAAGGGGTAGATGAAATTCTGACTGAACAATGAAGAGGCGACTTTCAATATTTGTAGGTCTATGAAACAAAGTAGTAAGCTCCAATCAGTATCGACGATAACCTATAGAGTTGAGAGTGTTTCTGAGGTGCAGGTTGAGGAGAGACTGGGTATTGAGGCATTAGCAGCGGTTATGATGCACTTTGACAGTGAAGGTATTGAAGAGTATGATGAGCTGGTCGCCACACTTGATAAGTATGAATATTGGTCAAAACCAAAAAAGTTGGAGTTGGACATGAAAAATCGTGAGTCCCCACCTGCACGACCATCTGTTGAGAAGGCACCGAAATTAGAGCTTTAGGCTCTACCACCGCATTTGAGGTACGCGTTCTCGGGAAAATATGATACTTTACCAGTCATTATTGCGGCTGATTTGAATGGGGGACAAATAGAGTGTTTAATTGCCGTTTTGAAGAGGTTCAAGTGAGCCATTGGGTGGACTATTGTGTATACTATTGGGATCCCTCCCAGTATTTGTTCTCATAAAATCCAACTCATGCCGGATCACAAGCCTAGTATTGAGCACCAAAAAAGATTAAATTTGCCTATGCAAGAGGTAGTTAAAAAGGAGATCAATACGTGGTTGGATGCCGGAGTTATTTGTCCCATTGCTAATAGTAGTTGGGTGTATCCGGTTCGGTGTGTGCCCAAGAAAGGTAGGGTTACTGTGGTTCGTAATGAGAGAAATGAGCTTGTTTTGATGCGTCCCATAACTGGATGGAGATTCTGCATGGACTACCGGAAGTTAAATGCTTGGACAGAAAAAGACAATTTCCCTATGCCATTCATGGATCAGATTCTGGATAAACCGGCGGGTAAAGGTTGGTATTGTTTTCTTGACGGTTATTCGGGCTATAATTAGATTTCTATAGCTCCGGAAGACCAAGAGAAGACCACATTCACTTGCCCTTATGGAACATTCTCCTTCAAACGGATGCCATTTGGGTTGTGCAATGTTACAACAACCTTCCAGTGTTGTATGATGTCAATATTCTCTGATATAGTGGAGGACACTATTGAGGTGTTCATGGATGATTTCTCGGTGGTGGGTGACTCTTTTGCTCGTTGTCTGGATCATTTAGACGAGGTGCTTAAGAGGTGTGAAGACTGTAATCTAGTGCTCAATTGGGAGAAGTATCATTTTATGGTGAAAGAGGGTATAGTGCTAGGTCATCGGATTTCTCAGAAGGGCATTGAGGTAGAAAATCAAAAGTTGAGGTAATAGAAAAACTTCCTCTACCTATCTCTGTAAAAGGTGTTAGGAGTTTTCTTGGGCATGCAGGTATTTATAGGAGGTTCATCAAATATTTCTCAAAAATTGCACATCCGTTGTGCAAACAGCTGGAGAAGGACTATAAGTTCTATTTTGGTGATGCTTGTCTAAGAGCATTTGGAGAGTTGAATGAGAATTTAGTTACTACACTTATCATTATTTCACCTGATTGGGGATAACAATTTGAGGTAATGTGTGATGCGAGTGGAGTAGTGCTTGGTGTTGTATTGGGACAGAGGCTAGAGAAAATTCTCCATCCTATTTAATATGCTAGCAAAGCTTTAAATGTGGCCCAAAAGAACTATACGGTAACTGAACAAGAGCTTCTTGCGGTGGTTTTCGCATTAAATTTTTTTTTATCCTACTTGCTTGGTACTAAGGTCATAGTACATACTGACCATTCTGCATTGAGGTATTTGATGGCGAAGAAGGATGCGAAACCAAGGTTGATTATATGGGTATTGTTGCTACAAGAGTTCGACTTTGTGGTGAAGGATAGAAAGGGGACTGAAAATCAAGTTGCCGATCACTTGTCCAGATTAGAGGAAGAGATGATGCTAAAGCTTGGTGATAGGTCTGAAATCAATGATGTTTTTCCGGATGAACAAGTATTGGTTGCTTCTAATGATTTGATTCCTTGGTTCGCAGACTTTGCTAATTATTTGGCAAGCGATTTGGTGCCTCCGGATTTGTCTTCTCACCAAAGGAAAAATTTTATGCATGATGTCAAGAAGTTCTTTTGGGATGAGCCTTATTTGTATCGTAGTTGTGCCGATGGGATTATTCGTCGTTGTGTGCCAGAGGTCAAGATGATAGGTATACTAGAGGTGTGTCATTCATCGCCTGTTGGTGGGCATCATAGTGGTGTTCGGACTCAACATAAAATTTTGCAGTGTGGGTACTACTGGCCTACCATCCACCAAGATGCTCATGATTATGCCAAGTCTTGTCACTGTTTCCAAAGAGAAGGAGGGGTTTCAAAGAGGCAAGAGCTTCCTATGAATCCGATATTGGTGATTGAGTTGTTTGAT
>NW_006238938.1:335776-457959 GCF_000226075.1 Solanum tuberosum | reverse complement strand
TTTCATGGGTCCCTTTGTGAGCTCACATGGGATAAAGTATATTCTTGTTGCGGTTGATTATGTGTCAGAATGGGTGGAAGCAGTTGCGCTCCCCAACAATGAAGGTAAAAATGTTACCGCATTCTTGGAAAAGAATATCTTCGCCAGATTTGGTACACCTAGGGAAATTATCAGCGATGGAGGTTCCCACTTTTGTAATAAGTTGTTCAAAGCGCTACTTGAAAAATATGGTGTCCGCCACAATGTAGCCACTCCTTACGATCCGCAAACTAGTGGGCAAGTCGAAGTGTCCAACAGAGAATCAAACAGATTTTGGCGAAGACTATGAATGCCAATAGAACAGATTGGTCAAGGAAGCTTGATGATGCTCTATGGGCCTATCGCACCGCATTCAAGACTCTTATAGGTATGTCTCCCTACCAACTAGTATATGGAAAGTCTTGTCACTTACCGGTAGAGATAGAGCATAAGGTTATGTGGGCGATGAAGAAGCTTAATTTGGATTGGGGAGCCGCATCAAATCAAAGGTTAAATGACTTAAATATGCTTGATGAGTTTCGCCTAAAAGCGTATGAAAGTTCAGCCTTGTACAAAGAGAAGATGAAGAGGTATCATGATCAACGAATTGAAAAGCGAGAATTTGTTGTGGGTGATCTTGTGCTTCTATTCAACTCTAGATTGCGCTTATTTCCGGGCAAACTCAAGTCCAAATGGACCGGGCCAATTTCACTAATGAAGGTGCTGCCCAATGGTGCGGTGAGCTTGAGAATAGTGAAGGAAGAAGGTTCATGGTAAATGGACAAAGGATCAGGATCTATCTGGGAAACACAGAGAATGTACAAGAGATTTTTAAGGCCTGCTATCTTGATAAAGTCTGAGTAATAAGGGGCCTGCGTCGGGCTGCGACGTTAAATCAACCGTTGCTTGGGAGGCAACCCAAGATGTACAATCTAGCCAACTATAAGTTTTGTTTTGCGTCTAGTTGTTTCTTCGGTTAATTACGTCTTTCTACTCAATTAGATAGGTGCTTTAATTTCTTGGTTACTATTGGCTAGATATAGTATAGGGTCCGTATCTAAAAAAGTGTCCAAAAAATGTATAAAGAATGGCCTAATGGTTGCTACATGTGCAGGTGCGCAAGGCAAAATCTGTAGAAAATGTTCTGGTACAGAGGTCTACGGACCCCATCGACGGTCTGTAGTTCATTCTACGGACCGTAAATGGCGTCCGTAGATCCCAGGTAAGTATCTGAAATTTTACAAAGTGTGAAAGTGATCTACGGTCCCCATCTACGGACCGTAAGCGTGGTTTTGTAGGTTCAACCGTAGCTAAACCGGACCCACCCGCTTGTTGATGATTCTTCGGCGCTAAGCGCCACAGGTTTGCTTCACCCAAATCCATTAATTTTTACTGCTTTTTTTGTTTATTCGGGACAATTTCTCCTATTTTTGTTGTGGGTGTGGTAAATGGATTATGAGTGATAGGGTGAAGTCTGAGTAACCCAACTCATAATCCTCTCTTGGGGTTTTCTTGCCTGTGTTCTTTTTCCCCAAGAGACTGCTTATTTTTTGTTGAACCGGCTTGTTTAGGATTGTATGTGTAGAAGCATGAGAAAGAATGATAGCATAAGCATAATGGCATGAGCTTGTTGAAAAAATGATACTCGTCCAAAGATATTGAAATGTGTGCTAAAAGTTGTAGACTAGAATAAGTTGAATGTGTTGGCTCTGAGTATGACAGGATAATGAAAAATTTGATTTCATGACTTAAGCTAAAGACTTGAACTGGGTAATCTGATAATATGATAATTGTACTGTATGCCAAGAGTGTGCGAGAATCGTTGGTTGTTCAAACAAGTGGTGCCAATCTAGAACCTGCCCGGTTGGTCCTGTGAAGATAATCTACTCTAGAGGCTAGGAAGTGATCATAGGCCACTGTTTTGAATAGTCCACTAAATGCCTAAAAGAATCCGACCAAATGAAAATGAATCCTCCCGTTGATCAAAAAGCTTTGAGGCTAAAAAAGACCATTTCTTTCTAAACCCGTAACTCACCTTCCCATAATCTATTGTTTTGTCCTCGGTCCCTCCTTGGACATGTGCACCTCAACTTAGGCCAAAAGCCTAAGTTGAGGGTGGATAATGCAAAAACTGACCTCAATCTCGGTCCTGATCCAACATTAGGTTTTGTGCACCTCAACTAACGAAAATTCCATTAAGCTAAGGGTGGCTATGAAAGGGGAAATCTAAAGAAAAATGGGTATGAAAAGAGTTTGGTGTTGAAAAAGAAAAGGAAAAAAAGGGATGTGGCTTTGTGCAAAAGAAAGTGAGCAAAACTAAAGAAAAGAAGAAAAAGCGATAAAAAGAAGAAAAGTGAAAAATAAAAGAGCTACAAAGTCGAAAGTCACATCAATGATGGAAAAGAATCAAGGGAAAGAGGAGAAAAAGGTAGGATGTCAAAAATAGGGACAAAAGAGGTAGAAAAGCCTAATGTAATGTCAATGAGGGCAGAAAGTCACTAAAAGTACCCAAATGTACCACATCTGACCCTGAGCCTACATTAGAAGCCAAGAAAGTCCTATAGTGATCCTCGAACCTAGTTGGAGAGTCTAAGTAGTGAAAATAAGGGCAAGCCTATGGTATTGAAGCACTAGTTGTAATTGAAGTTACTTCTGAGCGTGAGTGTTGAATGAATCCTTGTACTTAAAATCATATTTATTGTGTGAAAAAAAGGGATTTCGTTTGAAGTAACGGCACTGGTGACATTGTTGGAAAGTTGGTACCTTAGTGATAGTAGAACAGTGTATGTGGTTAGTTGAGTGGTCGATCTGTTCATATTTTCATCCACACAAATTAGCTTGTTGAGTCTAAAAGAACATATTTTGCACCCGAAAAGAGAGTTGGGATAGAGAGCCATGTGATTGCTTGTGCTTAAATTGCTTGCTTCTATACAAGTGTCGTTTAGAGTCTTAGTGCGTTGCTTGAGGACAAACAACAATTTTAAGTTGAGGGTGTTGATGTACTGTGAGTTTACGGTATTTTTGATACATTTCACTTGAGATTTGTGTGTGTCTAGGGCTATTTTGTATTAGTTTATATGTGTTTTTCTCATGTTTGCAGGGACTAGGTTCAGGCACGGAAATTTGAAGACACAACTGAAAGAAGTGCAAAAAAGGACATCTACGGAGGTAACTTATGGACTGTAGGTCCAGTTAGGTCCCATAGATGATAGTCATAGAAGGGCAGGAAAGGCATTGCTGAAGATCAGGGAATTATTGACCAAGTGTGGAACCACGGTTGTGACTTACGGACCTTAGATTGATCTACGGACCGTATTGATGCTCTGTCAAATCATTCAGAGATTGGTTCCAGTACCTGATGCTGAAAAAATTTAAGTGTGGCGTTACGGAGAAGCGTTACAGACCGTAGATAGACTTATCGTCCGTACTGTTGAATCGTCGATTGTGACGGATTTTGCAGATTTTGAAGAAAGAAAAATTGCCTAAGTCCTAAGCCATGGAAGGGACCTATGGACTGTAGATCGACTTACAGACCATAGGTCAGTCTCGTAGAATGAAGACGCGTCCTGCAACTTTATTTCCTTATTTCGTTTCCTTTTTAGTTAGGACTTATTTTTCTATATATAGGGTATGTAAACCACGTGTTTGGAGGTTAGACATTATTATTTTTGTTCTAGTTTTTGGCTTGAGAGATTAACTTGCAACTTTAGCAATTCTTAATTTCCTAAGCACGTTTTGGTGATTTTTACTTTGAAATTCAAGTTGAAATTTTGGGATTATTCTACTCTACTACGTAAGTTCATGATTTATTCTTTAAACATTATGAATTGTTTTCTTGCTAATATGGGTAAATAAATCCACAACTAGGGTTGTGGAACCATGAGCGATTAACGAAGTATGAATAGTAACTAAGTAATTCCCGAATAGTGTTTTTCATGCATTGATAATTCTTTCGTCTAGAAGTCCTTTTAACGGTGCGCAACGTTAGAATTCGCCTTGTTGCTACTTGCCGGACCAAGGAGGCAGTTAATAAGAAAAGAATTATCAACATAGATTTAGTGTGATACTATCTAATAGAATTAATGTCGCTTTGGCGAGGGTGAAAACTAAGCCATATATCAATATGACGTCTATTATGAGGTAATGATACAGTAAATTATAAACACGTAGCTGGACCAAGGTGCGGGGTGAAATTCTCTAGATGTCGGACCAAGGATTTAGAGATACATAACTTATCGCTTTGCATGTAATAGACTAGGAAGTGATTGCTATTCATAGGATTACCGAATTATGAGCTCATGGGAAACACGTATGCCCTAGTTTCCTTCTCAATTTGATAACAACAAAAGTTTGAATCTTGCTACTAATACTTCATAATTCGAAATTGTACACAATCCCCCCCCCCCATTTTACCTATTTGTCTCGGAAATACATTAGCTAAACAAATATAATCGTTATTGAACTTAAAGTCTAAACCATATTCCTTGTGGGATCGACCCCAACGGACAAGTTGCGTTCTTTACGTGATAACTATCGCTTATGCTTTTGTAAAGAGGTGTAATTTGAGCATATCACCTAGTACCAGCTACCAGCGGTGATTGTTCATACCATATTTTGCAACTTCGGGATATCGGAGACAAGGGTGAGCACTTGGTGTCCTAGATCAGCATGTCTCCTTCTGTATAGGTTAGCTTGTCTTTTGCCTTGACGGCTTGTTGTGGTCCACTATTAGGACTTGTATTTACTCTTGGTAGACAACTTTGTACTCGTGATTTCAAGCATCTGGGAGGGTATCTATTTTATACAGTTTTGGGTTAGCTTTTTGTTTCTGTCTTTTCTTATTATTAGCGTTCTTTGTTGGTTTAGTTCTACCCTTGTACATATACATGAATGTAGGTAGTTCATGTATTGATTAAATGGACAATCCCCTAATTCAATGGAGTCATAATAGATTAATTATATTTGGAAAGCCCTAACAAATATGAAAGATAAAGAATTGAGGAGAAAAGGTTGAAAGAACAAAGATCCATAGTAAGTTTTTTATGAGAGGACCAAAGGAACGTGACTTTTCTTTTCAAGTTCAATTGACGATTATTTATTAGTATTCATTTAATTATGTTGGTAATTAAAAGGTTACTCAGATTTTTGAAGTTACAAGATTGTACGCATATTAATAGAGTAGTAGAAAAGACTTTCCATTATGATTACTTATTTAAAAACAATTAAAAGTTATAATATAATTATTATTATTTTTATCAGGGATAATTCATAAATACCCCCCTAGACTATGACCGAAATCCTAGAGACACACCTAAACTTAACTAAAATCCTAATTCCCTCTGAACTCATTTTTTTCGTATTTTTGTGCGCCTTTGTGCTGATATAGCACCTTCAACCATCCAAGTTGGTTGTGTTTCTACACACTCGCCCACCATGTGAGTAAATATATAGTTTTTATTTTTTTAATTAAATATAAAAATAAAATAATTTTTTTTTTTTATTTTATAAAAATATTCTTATTTTTTAAAAAGAAATATTCTTTTTTTTATGTTGTATTTAAATTAAGTTAATACACAATTTTTACCTTGTATCGAAACTTTATTTTTACCTACATTCTTTTTTTTCTCTTTAATTTTCTATTGAGTTTGTTTTCTGTGTCTTTCGTTTTGATTTGATTTCAAATGGCTTATATTTAAAATAAGCTAATTTTGAATGGATATCAAAATAATGAAGGAAATCAAATAAAACATAGAAAATATTAAAACATTAAAATTAAAGGGCGCTTTTAAATTGTTGTTCTTTTAAAATACACATAATTTATTAAAAATAATTAAAAGTGAAAAGATAATAAATTAATTAAATAATGTTTCAAAATGAAAAGAAATTAAAATAATTATTTTACAAAGAAAGAAACAAAAATAATTAAATATATAAAAGTTTTATTATCAATAAATATGTGTACTAACTAATTATAAAGTTACCAATCAAAAAATGACCTGTGTCCAATTTGTGCACTCATGAGTTGCCTTCAAGAGAGTGTGCACACTCTCTATGACATGTCAACGTTTGTGGTGTATTTATTCCATTTTAAATTAGTTTAGGGGGATAATAAGACTCTAGTTAAGTTTAGGTGTGTCTCTAGGATTTCGGTCATAGTCTAAGGGAGAGTATGCATTATCCATTATTATTATTATATGATCAACAATGATTTAATATCTTCCCACTTTTAATATTTAGTATAATTATGATTACTATTTAATATTTTATTACTTAGATATTTTATAATATTTTTATTTAATATAGGGGTCAAATGATAATCCAACTTGATACTTTGGAGGTTCCACTTTTATTAATACTAGTTCTTCGACTCGTGCATTGCACGTGGTTGTCGTTTCAGGATATACATGCTATGGGAAAATAGTATTGATATTATTTAAACATAATTTTGTATAGTTAACTTTACACAAAATAATATAGTAGATTCTTTTATGAATGTGGATTGTTGTATCTTCAATTATTCAGCCGACCTTATGAAGACGGTCAATCAAAGTGTATCGTTGTATCTTCAGTTATTCAGCCAACCTTATGAAGACGGTCAATCAAAATGTTATTAGATAAATGCAATAATTATTTATTTATTTCAACTGCATGAAGTTTAAATATGTAAATAATCATATCTCACTAAGACTTTCTAATAGATAACATTCTTTGTGTATTTTCCTCGCCGTCTAACAAAAACCTTCATTGTCCATAATTGTTTTTCCTCTTGAAAGTGCAACATAAAGTTGACCATTTTTTAAAAGCATGTGTAACTTATGCTGGTAGCAGCTGTTTAGATTTGATGGGGACATTTAAATAGCTTTAATAAGGCATAATTGGAGAGTTTCAAACTTGGTGAATGAACGATGCTAATAACATGTTAGAAGAGTGAAACATTAGATTCGATTCAAATATAAGGATAGTCGTAAAGTAATGAGGTTAATATTATTTAGTTCAAATTAAGTGAACGAAGAAATAGTAGATAGATAGATTCCATTGCGTAAAATATTAGGATACCTTAAGTAGTAGCAAGAGAATTTAGTAAAATGAGTTTATAGCATACTGTGTTCAAAACAAAGAGTATCGATATTAATAATATGAAGAATAGTACAAAATTAAAGATACACACAATTAAAAGGCAGTACATGGAGTAACAATCAGGGAAGAAATATTGGTTCAACAGAACAATGACAATAACACATTAAGACTCTGGACACAATGACACATTCATTAGTGGATGGCTTAATATGTTGCAACAATTATAATGACATAACACCTTTTGCCATCAATAAGCCATTTGTTTTTTTCTCTGGCATTCCATATTTAGAGGACCATTGACAACTCCCTGCTATTTTTCCACTTTGGCATTTACGAATCCTTCTGAAACCTCATGTTTGAATTTTTGTTCAGTCAGAAAGTAGATAACAGGTAAACATTACTAAAAATGAGCAGAGAAAAGGCCCTAGAAGCATATGAAATCAAGGGATTTAAAAGTACTCAATTTGATTCAAAGTGGGAAAACACAGATGAGGAGGAGCGTGACTTGGGTGAATATATATGAACTTTCCAACAAAAGAGTTATTGCTGCTGCATTAGGATCAGCCCTGCGATAGCAACTGAGCCAAATAGATAATGTGCTACGCCTGGCCCCTTTTCAGTAGATGAGATTAGGATGAAAGGGCTTTCTTTCAAGTCTTACGTAAGTTCATCGATGTGTACTCCTAGGCTGTGAAAGAGAGGGCGGACCAGGAATTGAATTAGATGCATCTAATGCCCTTGCCCTATGACCTATAACGCTAGTCACTATTCCCACTGTGCTAGAAAGTATGCCCCACATCCCAAAGTGGCGAAGAACAAATAGAATTTGCTACAAAATCCGGCAAACAGGGGAGTAAATGATATGATTGATCTATAGAAAGACGAAACTGGATTCGTGGAGAACTAGCTAGCTCTGGGTTCGAGTGGCATTTCATCCTGGCATGGTTCTTTTGCTTCAAATCTTCAAGGCAAGCGAATGATGATCCTTGTGCAATAGGGATTAGCCCAATCTCTTCGTCAGTCCTAAATGCTTCTCTTACCTTAGTCAATGTCGTAATATGAAAAAAAGGAAAATCTATAAAGAAAAGAGATAAGACTAGTCATTGCACTAGTAGTGTCTACAAACCTCCCACTGCGGTACCATCTCCTTTTTTACCAGCCGAGCTGCCCTGTTAACCCTTTGCGGTGCTTCCTTCCTAGCTGTACTCACAGAGCCTGGTTATAATTGTCACGACCCGAGTCTACACCCTGGATGTGGCCGGCACTAGAGAATCATTTGTTGGTCCCCAAACGAACCCTCATCCTGGCTGACTACAAGCGGAAGACTAACTCAGGCATACAAAGCTTAAAAACTAAATAAAAATTCAGGAAACTCAATTATAAAGCTTTAACTCAAATGAAAAACTCTGAATAAAAATAAATTATTCAACTCACCATAAAATAGTCAAATTAAGTCTTTAAAACATTTAATAAAATAAATGAATAGACATCTGAAACTCTACAGTCTATCTATGAAGCCTCTAATGACAAAGATAGAAGTCGGGAAAAGACCCACGACCTCCTAACAACTGAAATAACTGACAGTAAAAGTGGAACCTTCCGTAACGAAGGAGGCTCACCATATATAACTCGAACTCCATGTGGTATCAACGAAGCTCCTGTTGATTACCCTGAATACCTGTATCCGCATCATTAAACGATGTAGTCCAAATGGCTCAGTACGTGGAATGTACGAGCATGTAAGCGGAATTTTAAAGCATAACATAAGCATGAACTTGATAAAAAGGAAACATACTTACCTCTTTCCAAACTTACTAAACTCAAGGAATACTCGAAACAACTCAAACTTACAAAACTCAGAAGTACTCAAGGATACTCAACTCAACTCAGTAATAAGTTTCTCAACTCAATAATAAGTTTCTCAACTCAGTGAAACTCAATAATAAGGTACTCGACACAATGAAACATAGATCAATTGAAGATACTCAACTCGAAATACTCAACTCCTGATACTGAACGATAAAATAATAGTAAAAGATGCAAATTATATGGCAAGCTGTAAAACTGTAGATAGCAACTCAATGTATTGAAAAATACAATAATGCTTAGTGTGTATATAAAAATACTATATAACTATGTGGGAGTTTCTCTAACTGACAACCATTAGTATGAGCTATGTGATGATACAACGTCTCGCCCGCGCTGCCAGAATTGTCCTATACTTTCCCTAGGTATAAGACCTCTCAACTAAGTGGGTCTACTAGTCTATGCTAAAAAGCACTAAGGAATCATCTAAAAAGTATAACCCTTTCTACCCACGTCGGCTACATAGTTTATGGAGGATGTGAGTTGTATGAACTCTCCCTCATATCTGTGCTCAATACTACTCCCAAAAAAAATCAGCTCATATGTTTAAAAATATAACTCTTTCTGTGGTTTGAGATTATTACTCAAAATATTTCTCTAAAAAGAGATGTTACTCATCTGCTCAAAACTCTTTTTGGAAATCTCAGTTTCCTCCTCTTTTAAAATGTGAAAACATTTACTCTTGGGAATACTAAGTTCCCATATATCATTTTAAAGAAAATGAACTCGACTCTACTCTTACTCAAGTCAAGTGCTCAAGTCTTAAAACATGTTTAGAAAAAGTTGTAAAAGATTTCTCAAAATAGGGTTCATGCCGAATGATGGATGTGGACGACTCAATTCAAAGTTTTCAATAACTATACAAATAACTCGATACTCGGAACTCAACAACTCAGAACTAAAGAACTTCAATGATACTACTCATTTCAAGAATGCTCAACTCATAAGGGTCATGCGGAATTATAGGCATGAACAACTCAACTACAGGACTAAATGATACTACTCATCTTAAGATTTCTCGACTCATATGGTTCATCCAGAATTATGGGCATGAACTACTCAACTTAAGGACAACATGGGTAACATGTAATATTTCCATGATTAGGAATATAATCTGAGAAGGTTTAGGAACTCAATACTCAAGACTTAGAACTTGAATATACTACTCATCTCAAAGGTACTCAATCTATGAAGTTCATGTGGAATTTATGGGCATGAACGACTCAACTCGAGGGTCTACAAAACATCATGAAACTCATGTATCCGACTCTTCTCATTCCTATACTTACTTCCTCAAAACATAGCTCAAATCTATAGTTGATCTCAAAAGATTAACAATTGAACTCTACTCTTAACTCCCTCTTGAATGTGAATTATTAATGCAAGAGTTATGGTTTATGATATGAAGGATCTCGTGATGATAAAGTAGACTCATGAAAAAATTCTCCTCATTCTCATACGCACCTGCTCGAGTCTTGAAACAAGTTATTCGAAATTGTAGAAGATTCCTCCAAAAGACTCAAATGGACTTTCTCAAAAAATGTTTGAAAGAACTCTCAAAACTTGACTCTCAACTCTACCTCTAATTTGATTTATGAACTCAAGGTTGTGATTTGTGATAGGAAAGATCTCGTGATTTTTTGGAATATGTTTAGATAGTTAAACATGAGAAATGGTTGAAAAACAATATTTGGGGAGCAATGCCACGATGCAGAGATGAATTAAAAAGTGTGGTCGAAATAATTTTTGTAACAGTGGAGTCAGCAACCTCTCCGCTGCGCGGAGAAAAAATCTTCACAGTGAAGGAACATGTCCACGTCGCGGACCTGGTACACGTTTATTTCTTCCTCGTTTTCTAACCTCAATTCGCGTAAATTTGATTCTTTTTCTCAATTTCTCTTTAGATTTAGATACCCAATACATGTACCAAAGAATCTAATCAAACACAACACTAAATTCGACTCGATTTCCTCAAGAACTCATCAATCTCATCTTAACTCAAGAAAAAAAAGTCAATTTCAAGAAAATAATTCAAGAACATCAAACCTTCATCTTTCTAGAATGAATTTTACGCTGAAATTAACATGATTGGCGTGCGGGTGAATAGAACCAACACTATGGAAGCTTACATACCTCTTAGAAATCAAACCCATGGTGAAAATCCGCGACAAAACTCAAGAACCTCAACCAACGCCTTGATCCTCTCCTGTTTTCTCCTCTTATCTCAAAACCCTAACTTATTTTTATGAACCGTAAAATGAATTCAATCCGATTTGTGCCCAACTTAATTATCAAAAATGAATTTAATTAATTGGGTAGTGAAAAGACCATAATACCCTTCAAAAATCCAGTTTTGACTTTCCTTATCTAGACATCCCAACTTCGAATGGACATATCTCCGTCATACGAACTGGAAACTGAGAAAACTCGGTGGCGTTGGAAATATAATTCAAAGATCTTTCATACGGTATCTAATAGAACACCTAACTCATTCTGATCTAGGAGTTATGGTCGTTTGAAGTAGACCCAAAACTCATACTTAGCTTAACTTTGCCAAACTTTCGAAATTTTATTATTTCCAAAAAAAAAAACGGTTTCTTTCCAATTCTAAGTCTTTCTAGTTCTTTCAAAAAGCGAGGTGTTACAATATCTCCCCCTTGGGATCATTCATCCTCGAATGACGGCTAGATTGGGTATGAGACGAGGTTACTCTTATCATCTTTGTCATACTAACTAGAATTCTCCGCATTACTATTAGAAACCCACTAAAGGCACCCATTTAACTATTTCTCATAGAAAACCTCATATTTTTCTTCCTCCTCATTAATAACCTTAGACGAAATTAACACACCATCACTATCACGATAAGATCATTAACCTTATCTTTTTAACAACACTCCACTACTATAAGGACCTCTAAAAAGATATCCCCCAAACTCTTTGGAACTCATTACTATCTTACTCTCAAACATTTGACTTGATTTCTCATCTTGTCACCTCCCCCTTAGGTCTAAAGCTGACACTTGAAAGCTATAGACCTATTCCATCAGCTCTAAACTGGTCTACATCCTCTTTTACACTAACACTTAGGAGAAGGTTATTTATGGAGTACCAAACTCTCAATAGGTAGGTACTAAGACCTCTTTCTAAGGTGTTTTTCTTAACCTCTTTTGATTACTCACCCTCTCAGTACACCACTTAATGCTTCTTGTTACTCTTGTGACTTAGCCACACTTCACTGCCCTTATCTAAAGGTTAGGGTCTCTCACTTGTACCACTCATATTTGTTGTAGCTTATCACCTCAATTCCTCACCTATTCTATGTCAAATCTTCTAGATCAAATCTTAAGACTAACATCATCACCTTCATGTTTCTATTCTTTTGATCATGACACTCATCTCAAATTCAAGCTTAATGTTTATTACTAAACCTGGATATCAATATGATTGCTCGCCTACCATACTATACCTCATTACTTGATCAGTTCTATAACCTTCTGAACATCATGAACCTCTCAAACAAATCATAAGCCTAGCTTAGACATATCACTTCATAAATACTTTACTCTGTTATTCAACACATGAATTTAGTCTTCTCTAATACAATGGAACATCATCAACGCTATTCTAGTTAACAAATATATATTCTATCTTCTTGACTAGCAACTCTTACTCTACCCATAAGGGAAAACTCCTCATCAATAACTTACTGGGTGCATGACTATAGTAATATAGTGTACTAAACTTCTGTATACTTTCCTCGAACTCTGGGCTCTTTCACTACTACTGCTCATGATCTCGTAACTCATGATTTCTTTTCGGGTGCAAATATTACCCAAGCTCTAAACATACCTCCTCATAAGGATCTCAACTGAAACAAGGCTTAAGGAAAAGAGTACAACTCACTTTTAGCTCAAATGCACGATTCGTATTATAATTATAGGTCCATTTCTCTGAAACTGAACACTTACTCAATCATGGGCTTCTTTCAAGCCCCTCTGGAGTCACATGACTTCCTTTAGATTTTTTCTAAGAACAACTCATCGATAAAGGACTGGAATTTTCTTTTCAACCACCTCTATCATGATGGGTAGTTGAATGAATCTGAGAACGCACGAGTTAGAATAAATCTCTATGACAAAGCTCTATTACACGATTAAGAGTATGAAAGATGGAAAACTTATCATAAATGTCTGTAGTCCCTCATTTATAGAAGTGGGGCCTTCACCACCATAAACAAGATCCTATTGACACGGCTTCATAGACACCCTAGGACACTTGAACTTTGTGCTCTGATACCAAGTTTGTCACGACCCGAGTCTACACCCTGGATGTGGCCGGCACTCGAGAACCATTGTTGGTCCCCAAACGAACCCTCATCCTGGCTGACTAGAAGTGAAAGACTAACTCAAGCATACAAAGTTTAAAAACTGAATAAAATTTCAAGAAACTCAATTACAAAGCTTTAACTCAAATGAAAAACTCTCAATAAAAATAAATTATTCAACTCGCCATAATATAGGCAACTTAAGTCTTTAAAACATTTAATAAAATAAATGAATAGACTTCTGAAACTCTACAGTCTATCTATGAAGCCCCTAAATGACAAGGATGGAAGTCGGGACAAGATCCACAACCTCCTAACAACTGATATAACTGACAATAAAAGTGGAACCCTTCGGAATCAAGGAGACTCACCATAGTTAACTCGAACTCCATGTGGTATCAACAAAGCTCCTATTGATTACCCTGAATACCTGTATCTATATCATGAAACGATACAGGCCAAATGGCTCAGTACGTGAAATGTACAAGCATGTAAGGGGAATTATAAAGCATAGCATAAACTTGAACTTGATAAATAGGAAACATACTTACTTCTTTTCAAACTTACTCAACTGAAGGATACTCAAAACTACTCAAACTTACAAAACTCAGAAGTACTAAAGGATAAGATTCTCAACTCAGTACTAAGGTTCTCAGCTCAGTAAAACTCAATAATAACGTACTCGACACAATGAAGCAAAAATAAACTCAAGATACTCAACTCAAATACTCAACTTGTGATACTCAAGCATAAAGCAATAGTAAAATATGCAAATTATATGGAAAGCTGTAAAACTGTAGATAACAACTCAATGTATTAAAAAATACAATAATACTCAGTGTGTATATAAAATTTTTATATAACTATGTGGGAGTTTCTCTAACTGAAAACCATCGCTATGAGCTATGTGATGATATAACGTCTCGCCCATGCTGCAAGAATTGGCCTATACTTTGCCAAGGTATAAGACCTCTCAACTAAGTGGATCCACTAGTATGTGCTAAAAAGCACTAAGGAATCATATCAAAAGTATGACCCTTTCTATCCATGTTGGCTACATGGTTTATAGGGGATGTGAGTTGCATGAAATCTCCTCCATATCGGTGCTCAATACTACTCCCAAAAAAAATTCAGCTCATATGTTTAAAAACATATCTCTTTTTGTGGTTTGAGATTATTACTCAAAATATTTCTCTAAAAAGAGATGTTACTCAACTGCTCAAAACTCTTTTGGAAATCTCAGTTTCCTCCTCTTTTAAATGTGAAAACATTTACTCTTGGGAATACTTAGTTCCCATATATCATTTTAAGGAAAATGAACTCAACTCTACTCTTTCTCAACTCAAGTGCTCAAGTCTTAAAACAAGTTTAGAAAAAGTTGTAAAAGACTTCTCAAATTAGGGTTCATGCCGAATGATGGACGTGAAAGACTCAATTCAAAGTTTTCAACAACCATACAAAGATCTTGATACTTGGAACTTAACAACTCAGATCTAAATAACTTTAATGATACTACTCATTTCAAGAATGCTCAACTCATAAGGTTCATGCGGAATTATAGGCATGAACAACTCAACTCAAGGACTCAATGATACTCCTCATCTCAAGATTTCTCGACTCATATGGTTCATCCGAAATTATGGGCATGAACTACTCATCCTAAGGACTGCATGAGTAACATGTAATAGTCCCATGATTAGGAATATAATCTCAGAAGGGTTAGAAACTCAATACTCAAGACGTAGAACTTGAATATACTACTCCGCTCAAAGGTACTCAATTTATGAAGTTCATGCGGAATTGGTGGGCTTGAACGAATCAACTAAAGGGTCTACATAACAATATGGAACTCATGTATCCGACTCTTCTCATTCTTAATACTTACTTCCTCAAAACTTAGCTCAAATCGATAGTTGATCTCAAAAGATTCACAATTGAACTCAAAGACTTTCTTGGACTCTACTCTTAACTCTCTCTTGAATGTGAATTATGAATTCAAGAGTTATGGTTCATAATATGAAGGATCCCATGATGAAAAAGTAGACCCATTAATACAATCTCCTCATTCTCATACTCACTTTCTCGAGTCTTGAAACAAGTTATTATAAATTGTAGAAGACTCCTAAAAAAGACTCAAAGGGACTTTCTCAAAAATGTTTGAAAGAACTCTCAAAACTAGACTCTCAACTCTACCTTGAATTTGATTTATGAATTTAAGGTTATGATTTGTGATAGGAAAGATCTCGTGATGTTAGGAGTATTTTTAGATAATTAAACATGAGAAATGGTTAAAAAATACTGTCTGGGGAGCAAGTCCACGATGCAGAGATGAATTAAAAAGTTTGGTCAAAATAATTTTAGAAACAGTAGAGTCAGCAACCTCTCCGCGGCGCGGAGAGAAATTCTTTGCACTAAAGGAACAGGTACGCATCTGACCTGGTACCCGTTCCTTGTTTGGTTTTCAGTTCTTCCTCGTTTTCTAAACCCAATTCACCTAAATTCGATTCTTTTTCTTACTTTTTCTTTAGATTCAGATACCCAATACATTTACCCAAGAATCTAATCAAACACAACTCTAAAATCAACTTGATTTCCTCAAGAACACATCAATCTCATCTTAACTCAAGAACGAAAGTCAATTTCAAGAACACAATTAAAGAACATCAAACCTTCATCTTTCAAGAATGAATTTTATGCTAAAATTAACATGATTGGCGTGTGGGTGAACAGACCCAACACTATGGAAGCTTACATACCTCTTAGAAATCAAACCCATGGTGAAAATTTGCGACAAAACTCAAGAACCTCGATGAACGCCTTGTTTCTCTCCTTTTTTCTCTTATTTTTTCTTCTCTCAAAACCCTAACTTATTTTTATGAAGCGTAAACTGAATCCAATCAGATTTTTCCCCAACTTAATTATAAAAATTGAATTTAATTAATTCGGTAGTGAAAAGACCATAATACCCTTCAAAAATTCGGTTTTGACTTTCCATATCTAGACAACCCAACTTCGAATGGACATATCTCCATCATATGAACTTCAAACTAAGAAAACTTGGTGGAGTTGGAAATATAATTTAAAGATCTTTCCTACGTATATGGTAGAACACCTAACTCATTCTGATCTAGGAGTTATGGTCGTTTGAAGTCGACCCAAAACTCATACTTAGCTTAACTTTGTCAAACTTTCCAAATTTGATTATTTCCAAAAAAAAATGGTTTCTTTCCAATTCTAAGTATTTCTAGTTCTTTCAAAAAGTGAGGTGTTACAATAATTTAGGGCCTGTAGATACTAGTATAACATCTCCTATTCATAGATCTGCGCTCGCCTTTATACAATTGGATACAAAATTATCTATTTTTGAAACATGAATTAAAGTACTAGATCTTTTTTAAGGTAGTAATACAAATTGCATATCAAAATAAATCTTCAACTTCATGTCTAATGATTTCATATGACATGACATATTATGTGTTTTTTCTTCTTTAGAAAGAAAAAATGGAACTAGGAGTGATTGGGGAAAAGGAAACATTATCTTTTACCAAGTAGTGCTCCTTTTTTTACTAAAAATATTTTTTACATGTATCTAAAGAGTGGACCATATCTAACTACTTTGATGCACTTGAATTTCTTGTTACAAATGTACTTATTTGTAAAATGATACAAGGAAAAAGAAAAAAACAACAGAGTCTATCTAAATGTACTTTGTTATTTGCATAAGGAATTGTTTCATATATGCTTTAATGTTAAACATGAACACAATGTCATATATCACACTTAATATTAAATATGGGTTAGAAATAGAGTATTTATTGAAATTTTAGATATCTTTTGCACATATATCTATGCCCCAACTGTGTGTCAAAATTTTGAGTTTCACTTGAACTCATACCTTCTTAACTACTCCACTGATGATAGGGGTCTTCAATTTAAATTAACTTTACAAACGCAAAGACACAATAGAAAACTTTCTGCTTCACCACACAAGCACAATTTCAATATATGTTCACTTCATCCACATGTGAAATGAGATAAATTAAAGCATCCATATGATGTGTAATATATTTAATACATAGATGGTTGCTTGGGGAAGAGTAATATAGAATGGGGTTGATTTTCAATTAGAAGGTTCATGAGTCTAAACCAAGTCAATGAAGATAGATTGGCAAAAAATCTATTTTGATGAATTCAGCGGCTCAGGGAAAATTGCATCAACATGGCGATGATACATTGGATCAGCAAGCCA
This sequence comes from Solanum tuberosum, assembly GCF_000226075.1. Classification (NCBI taxonomy): domain Eukaryota; kingdom Viridiplantae; phylum Streptophyta; class Magnoliopsida; order Solanales; family Solanaceae; genus Solanum; species Solanum tuberosum. The sequence continues at coordinate 440,422 of NW_006238938.1, read as the reverse complement.
AAGTCTAGTAATGTAATGATGAGACAATGTACACATGTGAACTTCTTCAATAATCCAGATGGTTGCTTCAGCTTTGCCCGAATCGATGATGTTATCTAATGGAACATCTTCATTATCAGCACCTAGCCTCATTTGATCAAACTTCTTCATCTGGACATTTGTCAGGTAATGTAGGGGTTGCCCATAGAACTCCTTCATGGATGCAGCAAATCCAACCCATGAGGTGAAAGGGATAACAATGCCACGTTGTGTGGGCATAGGGACCTTCAGAAAATCACTTGGAAATTATGTGAGTTATAACACGTACCTTCAGAATAATAAGAGGAAGATGAATCACCTAATGATACTTGGTCACCAAATGGCTCTGCTCCTTTCATTGTTGTAATTGGTACAGAAAAAGAAAAGAAAAAAAGCATGTTAGAAGGAAATAACTAATCAATGAATCAAATTAGTAACTAGATCGAAAGCTATACAATATCTATAGACGTCTTCTTCTGCGCATAAAAACCTAATTGTTATGTGTAATACCTAACACTTAAATTTCAACTCATATAGAATATTTAACAAAATTAATGTCTTCCTTTCATCCCCTCCCCAATGTAAATAGATAGTACCATGAAGGCTAAGTACAAAAAAATCAGGCACGCAAATGACTGTTCAGATACAAATGCTCATGCATTTTCAATAGACGGCTATTTTGATTTATTTTCATATAATTCTAATGGTCATGTTTAATATTCACCATCATCTCAAATAGAAAAAAATCTAGCAGATTCAACAAAATTCATGCCCAGATAATTTTTTTCTTCTTTAACCAAAATGCATTAGGGTGTATAAGAGAAGAGTAACTTACATTTGAATTTTAGTGTAGAAAGAGATGTGTCCGGAAAAAACTAAGTTTGCCTCACTTGCTATTAAGCTTTTACCATTTATAGAGTGTGTCATTTGAGAACGGTCCAAAAGACAAAAACTTGTTATTTTAATTTGGTCAAACAAACATTTGTCCCAACTAGTTAATAATTAATTAATATCTCAATATTACATATACAAAATATAAAATACTATTTGTTAGTTTTCTAATTAAAAATAAAAGATTTTAAGATATTAATAGTCTATTTTAATCATTTATAATTGTCCTTATTTCTCTTTCTTCATTCATAATCCTCACACACCATTATCATCCCCCTATCAAAATCATGGCTATTGCTTTCAATAATATCATTTATTCCTTACAAATTACTAGTCTATTAGACAGTAGGCAGTGTTTGTCTTCTTTGTTATTCATTCCAATTTAAATGCTAAACTTGATATATTTTTAAATGTTTATCAATTCAAAATTTGCTCATCTACTATTCTTAAAAATGTATAGTTTTCTAAGAAGATCATCTATTATTGTATAAAACGTGTAGTTTTCTTCGATAAATCATATGAGTCTTTTAGGAGGTAGCATACGGAAATTAAGATATTGAAACTTATAGTACTCAGTTATTGCATCAATTTTTACAATTAGCACTAATCAATAAGCATCGTTGACCTCGACACGGAGGACAATAAAGTTATCAAATTTTAGATCGGTCAATAAACTGAAGGATAATATAAAGAGTATGGACAAAGAGACATTGATGATGATTACAACAAGGACTTCTTTATCACCCTTTTAAGTTTCTCTATAGATTCGAACATGATGATGTTATTTTCTCCTCGCTCTTCTAGCTTTTCTTTCATAAAAGCTTTAACTAATTATTATTCTTTCATGTATAACATTTTAATATTAAAAATATACCTTCTTGAACATATTTTTAAAATGTCCTTTGAGAATTTTATAAGATATTTCACATATATTTGGGGATGACAAACAATGTTATTATGATAATTTTTTTCTAAACTTGCGTTAATATTTTCTATTGCCAGTAAAGTGTAACAACATGGACCGTTGTTACTCAAAGGCACCTTGTGTGAAATTCCTAAATTCTTGATAATGTGTTGTTATTTCATAATTGGATACTGTCACATCCCAAGACTACCCGTTTGATGTGACATGGTGAATAAAATTATCAGAAATTCTATATGAACCAGTTGACAAACCATGACACTAAGATACCAACATAATTGAAAGAATCAAGAAAATGGAATATCATTCTCAAACCTCAACTCAATATTATATCAAAATCATAATATAATGACATAATGATGAAATACTAATATTTGAGAACAATCCTCAACTACATAGGTGTGGCTAGGACAAGCCCTAGCACGTGAACAATCTTAAACTTAAAGTGTGTCTGGAAGGAATAAAAAGACAATGGTGGCAAGGTCTCCAAATCATGAGGACTCACAAAAGCTGTGCTGGGCTGATGAAATCTTTGCTAACCGCATGGTGGATGTGGAGTGCCATAACCTATATTACGAAACAATATTAGCATAAGAAATGCATGCAGTCAGTACTCATAATGTATTGAGCATGAGGAAAAATGCATGAATCATAATATAAAATATGATAAGTCTGCAAACATGATAATGCATGACCAAGTAAAATATGACATAATTTGATGTGTGAGTTCATAAAACATAGTACAAGTTCGGTGCAATATTTTGATTATCATGTCATAGGTAAATCATGTTCTTTTCTTGAAATCATAAAATGTTGTGGGAGATACTGTTAACTGGCATAAACAGTACACTACTCCTACACTGAATAGAGAGTGTCATAGTTCCCAAGGTAAGGACCATAATCATGAGCTTATGTGGATCCACTAGCTAGTGTCTATCTGAGACAAGTCCTACTTGGCACGTACTTATGGGAAAAAAAGGATTTCTGCTAAAGAACTTCACCTCTAGTTATAGGTGAGCCTCCATTCAAAAGTCCACTCAGTGCTAAGTAAACTCCCATGGAAAACATGCATAATCATATCATATTCATAATCCTTGAAATGGTATGAATCTATTAATCCTAAATCATTTACAAAATTCATGTCATAGATTAGCTCCTTTAGAAATCACAATTTCATGTAATATTCAGAAGAGACACTTATCTGAAGCATCTAAATTATGATCATATTTTATAATAAGAATTACTTCTATCGGAAGAACTATATTTCATAAAACATGCTTGATACTTTATCTAAAAGCATCCTTGATTCATAATTTCTTGAATTCATAATGCATGTGATGAGTGATAGATTTCCACTCATTTGAGGACTTTTTAGTTCCACAATTAGTGTTTTGAAGTCCTATTTATTTCCTATACTGATAATATTTTGATACTTTGTAGCTACTAAGGCTAAAAGGCTAAAAGACAAGGAAACAATGACTTTATGAAAAAGAGGCAAAAACATTGAAAAGAGTGTAATCCCAAAATGGGATCGCCTAACAAAAAAGGTGGAGAGCCCAATAGGTCATACCTAGCCTAAAGCGACAGTGTTCAAAATGCAAAATATTCAATGCAGGATGGCAAACCAAAGTGGAAATGATGATTCGCTAAAGTCATTGGGTGAGCTAGAAGTTACATCACCAAAGGTGACAGACTTCTGAGTTAAAATGAATGTTGAATGGGCGAACAAGGTGGTGATCGTTGATTCACTGAATGTGAAAGACTGACTCAATCAATTTCGCCAACTGATGTTTAAATACCTAAATACTAAAGCCAAGAAAGGGCAAGCTAAAGAAAAATGTAAGATCCGGCAAACATACTGGCGAACCTGACTAATGTAGCCAAAGAGGTCACCTATTGAATTTCAGACTAATTTTTAGGGAAACTATAAAAAGCCCAAATGAGAAAAAAAAGAGATCTAAAATTTACTTTTTGTATTTAATAAATTAGCTTCAGAAGTTTTGCCCATTAAGAAATAGACTTCTTAGTTTATGCGACTCCAAACACGTGTCTCCTCTCCGAAGGCAAAAGAATGGTGATACTATTTTTCATCCATTTGAATATTTCCGTTATATGGTCATATGTATTAGAGGAAGATGAGTCCCACGATGATACCTGGTCAACAAATGGTATCTAGTGGAACGTTTTCATTAACAGCAACAAGCCTCATTTGATCAACTTCACCATATAGGCATAGGTCAGGAATGCAGGGGTTGCCCATATAACTCCTTCGTGGTTGCAGCCAATTGAAATGTTTTCTTTAGTCAAAGTATCCTTATTATCTCATGATCTATTTATTGGTGAAAAAAAATGAAAGCTTTATAAGAAAGCATCTAACATTAGTCCAGATTTGCATTGTAATTTTATGAAAATCTCCTACTTTGTTACCATTTCTAATGTTTCAAAAAACTTGTTTGAAAGTAGAGAAGAAAATTTCATCATTTTTAGCCTAAAACAAAGTTAATGCTCCATTGTTCTTAAACTCATACAGATGCAAAATCATGATCTGTTAAAACTCATACAGATAGAAAATTAAGAATGAACTTCATTTTAATATGGGAAATCAAATTGTTAAAACGCCTAAGTGCATATCGTAACCATATACAATACCATTTTTTGGACGGAAAATCAAATTGTTAATAAAGTATATTTCAATTCACTTCTATTAGGATGCTCTTAGCTTACATTATTCAAACAAGTGGTACTGAAGTGTTATTAGATGATAAGTGTTAGTTAGCATAAAAGCTTCATATAAAGATTTCATGTTAAGATCCAGCATGGCTGAACTTCATTAAAGAATGCCATAACAAGAAAGACTATAAGACAAACTGCAGGAAAGAGGTAAGATGAAATTAACAAATTCGTTCTACTAATCTTTACTTAGGAATGAATTGCTTGGTAATGACCAGCTTTGATTCCCATGTTTCCATGGATGCCAAATTATAATATTTTCCAGAACCTTATAAGGAGTTCCTTGCGATCCTGTATAAATTTTTCTTCTTTTTATATTTCAGAGAAAGGTTGGTCTAGTCTGAATTCTCCAGCCATTGTTTGTTTTAGAAATCTGTTTGAGCATAAGGATTGATTTATTATCGAAAGAAGAGTATTCACAAACTTAAAGAAGATAAAAAAAAATCGTTTTTATTTGGCAACGATAAAGCAACGCAAGTCTATTCCATATATGCAAACACTTGTTCAATAAGTAAATTAAGAGAATCACTTAACAATTATGTGACTTATAACACGTACCTTCAAAATCATATTATCTAATAGGTCCTATTTTTTATCCATTTGAATATTTCCGTTATATGGTCATATTTATTAGAGGAAGATGAGTCACCCGATGATACCTGGTCACCAAATGGCACTGCTCGCATGTTATACAAATGCAAATTTTGAATAAAGGCAGTGTTTGCTCCCATAGATGGTATAAATAAAGAATTTGGATAGAAGGAAATAACTAATCAATGAAGTTAATTAATAACTGGATCGAAAACTATACAATTTTTATAGACGGCTGCTTATGCGCATAAAAATCTAATTGTCAAGCCTAATACCTAAAGCTTAAAGTTCAACTCATATAGCATATTCAATAGAGTCCATGTCTTCCTACAATCTACCATCCCCTACCCAATGTAAAGAGAAGGTACCATGAAATATAAGTAAAAAAAATCAGATGCGCAAATGACAGTTCACATACGAAAGCTTGTACAAGTTCAATAGAGTGTGTCATTTGAGAACGATGCAAAAGACAAAAACTTCCTGTTTTAATTTGGTCAAACAAACATGTATCCCAACAAGTTAATAATTAATTAATATCTCAATTTTATATCTACAAAATATAAAATAGTATTTGTTAGTTTCCTAATTTAAAATAAAAGATTTCAAGCTATTAATAATTTATTTATATTATTTATATTTGACCTTATTTCTCTTTCTTCATTCATAATCCTCACACACCATTATTGCCCCTTGTCAAAATCATGGTTATTGCTTTTACTAATATCATATCTTCTTTAGAAATTACTAGTCTGCTAAACACTAGGTAGTACTTGTCTTCTTTGTAAATCCTTCCAATTTAAATTTTAAATCTGATATGTTTGTAAGTTTTATCAACTAAGAAGTTGCTCTTCGACTATTCTAAAAAATGTATTGTCTTCTAAGTAGATCATATACTATTCTATAAAACATATTGTTTTCTTTCATAAATCTGATGAGTCTTTTCGGAGGTAACAAAAGTAACTAAGATATTGAAACTTATAGTACTCAAGTTTTTGCACCAAACTTTACAATTAGCACTAATCATTAAGCATCTTCGACCTCAACATGGAGGTTGATAAGGTTCTCAAATTTTAGATAGATCAAATAAACTAAAGGATGATATCAATAGCATGGATAAAGAGATATTGATGATTATTACAACGAGGTGTAACATCTCAGAAGTTAGAAAGTAAAAAAAGAAAGAAAGGTGCAGAAAATTTGCTGAAATAATGAACTACGAGTCCAATAGACGGATCGTAGGAAGTCTTACGGGCTATAGAAACGCAATCGTAGAAGGTTGGGTTGAGATTTAGAATGTCAAGTTCCTTAAATTTGAACTAAGACTTGACATGATAAATCATATGAATTTTGATTAGCTGTAGGTTGCAGTTGTAGGATGGATTCAAAGATTTGAGTTAAGACCTCAAATCTACTGAAGACTTTGACGGGTCATTAACTAGTCTCATAGAAAGTGGAAAAAATATTTTTGAAATCAAATTCCAGTAACTCATTCTATGATTGACCAAGAGGGTTTGTTCGAATGGACTATACACCATATGAAGGTCTCGTAGAAAAGTTCCAGACTTGGTGAATTTTTTTATTAAAGTTGAGTTCTACGGTTTGGGTCTACTGACCATAGGATGTTCGACTACCAAGGTTTTCCTACTTTTCTGGTTAGAAACCACAATTTAGGGTTGATTACTCCTATTCCGAGAGTAGTATAGATTTTCTTGGGTTGTATGTGTGTTGTCGCATTCTATGTGATTTACTTGCTTTTTTATGTATTTCTTGAAAAATGTTTGGTCTTATTCTAGGATAGACTAGTGTTGCCTTTGAATTATGAACCTTGTGACTTTGGTATGTCTTTGACATCGATCGAATGGACTAGGTCCTTGTAGACTTGAATAACAGACTTGGGTGTGATAGCATAAGCCTTAGTTTAAGCATTTTCGCAGCTTGTTCGCCCATATGTCTTTCTCCCTACTTTCGTTATTCCGATGTATTCTTGGAGGTTGTGTACTTCCTCGATTGGAGTACTTCAAGCTTGGAGCCTTTTATGATATCTTTGACAGTGGACATTGATCTACAGTTTCTTGGAGCCTACTTAAGATCCTCTTCGAAATTGATACACCCCTGAGTCACTTTTTCTAGCTGAGTGACCTATGACTCTGGAAATGGAATAGTGTCATGCCCTGATCCTACACCCTGGATGTGGCCGGCATCGGAAAACCATCGTTGATCCTCAAGAGAACCCTTGACCTAGCTCAATTATGTAACACCCCGTATTCAAAAAGGACAAAATTTTAACTTTTCAGAAGTTGCAGGTGCCAGCCACGGAGGCCAACCACGGCTAATGGGTTGAACCACGAACCGTAGGTGGGTCCATGGGTTGGCCATCTTGCCAAGTAATTGGAGGCCAACGACCACCGCTCGATCTACAGACCATAGGACAGACCACGGTCCGTGGTTAGGAACCATTTTTCACTGGCCAAAATAGTGGTTTGTTACCACCATCGATGGTCATGTATGATGGACTGTAGTTAAGTCCACGGTCCGTCGATGGGTGGTCGTAGGTCAGGGCCCCTTTTTCCCGAAATATCTGAAGTTATCGACGACTGCACAGGACGGACCGAAGGTCGATCCACGGTCCGTCGTATGTGGTCTGTGGGTCAACAACTAGCAGTTTTTTTAGTGGTAGTTGGGTTTTTTCCTAATTAATTAATTCCTATACTATTCCATTTTGCCTATATGTAGGACCCCTATATAAGTCTTTTTAACCCCAAATTAGACCCATTTACTTCATTCTTCCGAATTACCAAAAGAAGATCAAATCTCCTCTCAAATATTCTCTCTCTAGAAACTTAATTAAAGAAGAAGAAGAAGGATTCAACTAGGGTTTCAGGTTAATGTCTCAATTCCTCCATTGAAGAAAAGCAATTGGACTTGAGGTATGATAGTTTTCATCCGTGAATTACTTTCATTCATGGAGTCCCCAAATTCCTCTATTTCAAAAGGTGGAATTTCCCAAATTAGCAAGGGTTTGCTTCAATGACCATGGGTTCTGTTGATTATTGATCTAAATAATTCATCATGAAGTTGATTATAATAGAGGAATTTTATGATCTAAAACATGAAGTGATAGAACCACATGAATTTATGATATAATCCCTATCTAATCCTTGAATTCTAGATTTGGTCATTGAAAGTATTTGAACCTTGAAAGGGCAAAGTATGAGTTTATGCATGATCTTATGAAAACTATGTAAATGTTTTAAGGGTGCTTTGAGAGTAAAGTACCAATGATGATGTTTGATGATTGTGTTGTGAAAGAATATTCTCATAAACACATACTAGTATAATGTGAAAGGTTTTATCACATAAAATGGATTCTTAGGTTGAAAGGCTATTCCCACCTAATTGAACCAAAGAGTAAGAGCTATCCTAATGAAATTAGCTTGGATTGATTATCCTAAGATACATTTCCATGAATAATAAGAATAAGTAAGAATTGACTCTTCCGTATGAATTATGCTTAGTACCGAGTGGATATTGATGCGAGATGGAAGCTCTCCCGTTAGTAGAGGTCAGGTTTCTAGAAGCAATCTCTTGAGATGGAAGCTCTCCCGTTAGTAGAGGCTGGGTTTCTAGTAACAATCTCCTTATCCCATAAACTATGTGCCCCCATATGATGATTAGCTAGTGGATCCACTTAAGCTAGAAATTCATGGTTCTACCTTAGGCAAGTAGAATGACCCTTTTCAGTGTGGAAGACACCGGGGGATCATGTTATAGCTCACATGGTCTCTATGCCAATTAAGGCTAATTTTCCAACAACAAGATGATTAATGAACTAAGGTTACTCAAAGAAATATCTCATATGAGTTCAAAGGTTTTAATTATGATGTTAAGCTTGCATTGACCATGATGTTATGACTTATGTTTCTAACCCTCTTTTATTATGTTTTAAATAGGTAAATTGCATGTCATTAGATGAAATGTCCCTTTTAGCATGTTTTAAATGTTTTTTAGGCATAACTATCATACTTAGTATATAGTTTTTACTAACGCATACTCTTGCCTATATTTTTCCCAAATGTAGGGTCCGATAGACAAGGTTCCCTATATTGTGGCTAGAGCTTGGATTTGAGTGTTCCCGAGAATGGTGAATTCTCATGGTTCGAGGACGGGCTTCATTGTTTTAATTTCTTTCTTGTATTTCCTTTTTGGAAATGATGTATGGGCTACGCCGAATTTCATTCTATTGTATTAGATGGCTATGATGAGACATGAGTTTAGACTTCCTCCTTTCGTTATAAATTTTTTTTGGACTTGGACTATTATTTTACTCTTATTGCTCTATTTCTTATGTTATGAGAGCTAAGTGTCTTGTATGGAGTCCTTTGGGGTTCTATACACCATGTTACATCTAGGGGTACCCTTGGGTTGTGACAAACTTAGTAATTAGAGCACAAGGTTTAGAATGGTCCTTGGATGTCTCATAAGCCACGTCTAGTAGAGTCTTGGTCATGAGTGTGAAGAGCGCCACATTTATGAATGAGAGGCTACAAGATGATTAGGAAACTCCACTTCTTTCATTACTCTAAATTCGTGCTATAGATTTTAACTCTATAAATTCTCTCTCCTAATCCTTACTCGATGCTCTATAGGATATGTCTACTCGAAGGGATTCTACTAGAAGGAATGTGCAGTAGAATGTGGAATAAGAGGCTCCTCCCTAAGCTACTTCTCATGCTCCGGTCGATCCTTTGGCCGAACAAGTTACAAAAGCAGAGTTTAGATCAAATTTCTAAGTGTTGCCTCTAGCCGTGACGGCCCAAGCCAATAGATATATGGTAGACCTCGTGAACCGAAATGTGGGTAAGGCGGCTTCAAGAGTGAGGGACTTTACTACGATGAACCCTCCAAAATTTCATGGCTCCAAGGTTGAGGAAGATCCTCAAAATTTTATCGATGAGGTTTCTAAGGTACATTCTACCATGGGACTGACTCTAGAAGAGAAGGCGGAATTGGCCACTCATCAATTGAAAGGTGTTTCTCAAGTGTGGTACAACTAATGGAAAGAAACAAGACCGGTAGGAGCGGATCCTATAGAGTGGGAAATTTTTAAATCCGCTTTGCTTAATAGGTTATTTTCCTTTTAGATGAGGGAAACAAAGGTAATTGAGTTCATTAACCTTCGTCAAGGAAGTATGAGTGTGAGGGAGTATTCTCTAAAGTTCACACAACTATTCAAATATGCTCCATCAATGGTTGTCGATTCTAAGGGAAGGCTAAGTAACTTCGTGTCAAGTGTATCTGAAATGGTGGTTAAAGTGTGTCGTACCGCCATGCTAATTGGTGACATGTAAATATCTCGTCTCATGGTGCATAGCAGATTGAAGATGAAAAACTCAAGAAAAAGTCTAGGGAGGTAAGAAGGGCTAAGACCGATAATGGTAATTTCTCTCATGTAAGGTATAATGGACATGGTCGTCCTAAGATTCGACAATGGTTTTCTTGTCAAGGTTCCTCCAATAATTCTCCTAAGTTTAACAAGGATTGGTCATCTAACCCTAAACCTCAAGGAGGGAATTGTGGTGGATTTGCATTGGCTAGGTTTACTTGTGCTAAGTGTGGGAAAAAACACGATGGTAATTGTCGAGCCTGCACGGATGGTTGCTTTAGTTGTGAGAAGAGTGGTCACAAAATGAGGGATTACTCAATGCTTATGGCTAAGGGGAGAGAGGGAAAGCAAGCTACATCTAATGGTTCGAGTTCCAGTTTTCCTAGGCAAAACCGCTTCTATGCATTTTAGACTCGAGGCAAACAAGAGGGTTTTCCCAATGTGTTTACCGATATGTTGAATGTTTTCCACCTTGATGTTTATGGTTTACATGATCCTGGTGCTACCTTGTATTTTGTGATACCATATGTAGCTATGAGGTTTGATATGCTTCCCAAAGTGTTATTCGATCCCTTTTATGTTTCTACTCCTGTTGGTGGTGATTCTATTCTGGATAAGAGGGTCTATAGAAAGTGTATTGTTTCTTTATTTGGTAGAGTTACTCTTGTTGACTTGGTAGAGCTTGACATGTTAGATTTTGACGTTATAGTTGGGATTGATTGGTTGCATTTTTGTTATTCTTCTATAGATTGTAGGACTCGTGTGGTCAGATTTTAGTTTCCAAATGAGCCTATCCTAGAGTTGAAGGGGGGAAATTCTATGCCTAAGCATCAGTTTATCTCTTGTCTTAAAGCTATAAATATGATCTACCCAGTATTCCTCCCGAAAGCTATAAATTGAAGGGTTACATTTACCATCTAATTAGGGTGAGGGATGTAGATTCCAAAACCCCTACTCTTGAGTCGGTCCTCATCGTAAATGAGTTTCTGAAAGTGTTCCTAGATGACTTACCCAGTATTCCTCCCGAAAGGGAAATAGACTTTGGCATTGACCTTCTCCCAGATACACAACCTATCTCTATTTCTCCTAATAGAATGGCTCCGACAGAACTTAAGGAGTTTAAACATCAATTGACGGATTTGTTGGATAAGGTTTTCATCTGACCGAGTATCTCTCAATGGGGTGCCCCAGTTTTGTTTGTAAGAAAGAAAGATGGTTCCCTTAGTATGTGTATTGATTATCGTTAGTTGAACAAGGTGACCATTAAGAATAAGTATCCTTTTCCGAGAATAGATGATTTGTTTGACCAACTTTAAGGGGCAAGTTATTTCTCTAAGATTGATGTTTGTTCAGGTTTCCACCAATTGAGGGTGAAGAATAGTGATTTTCTAAAAATGGTTTTTCGAACACGGTATGGTCATTATGTGTTTTTGGTGATGTTGTTTGGTTTGACTAATGATCCGGCGGTATTTATGGATTTGATGAATAGGGTGTTTAGACAATACTTTGACATGTTTGTGATTGTGTTCATTGATGATATTTTGATTTATTTGAGCAGTGAGGATGAGCATATTAATCATTTGAGGATCGTATTCCAAATTCTTAAGGACAAACAACTTTTTTCAAAGTTTAGCAGATGTGAATTTTTGCTAAGGTCCATAGCTTTTCTTGGTCATATAGTTTAAAGCAAGGGCATTGAGGTAGATCCTATTAAGACGGATACGGTCAAGAGTTGGCCTAGACCTCTAACTCCTTCGGATATTAGAAGCTTTTTGGGCTTGGCCGGTTACTATAGAAGATTTGTTGAGGGTTTTTCCTCCATGGCCTATCCTTTGACAGCTTTGACTCAAAAGATAGCTAAGTTCATATGGCCTGAAGCTTGTGAGAAATATTTTCAAAAGTTGAAAGATAGACTTACTTCCACTCCAGTGTTGACCTTACCGGAAGGTACGAATGGCTTTATGGTACATTGTGATGCCTCTAGAATTGGGTAGGGATACGTGCTTTTGCAAAATGGTGAAGTTATTGTATGTGCATCGAGGCAGCTTAAGATCCACGAGAAGAATTATCCTACCCATGACCTTAATTTAGCAGCGGTGGTTTTTACCTTAACGATATGGAGGCATTATTTTTACGGGGTTCATATTGATATGTTCATCGATCATAAGAGTTTGCAATATGTGTTTAGTCAAACAAATTTGAATCTTCGCCAAAGAAGGTGGCTTGAGTTATTGAAAGAATATGACATAAGTGTTCTTTATTCCCCCCGGTAAAGCTAATGTGGTAGCGGATGATCTTAGCTGGTTGTCCATGGGTAGTGTGGCTTATATAGATGAAGAAAATAAAGAGTTGGTTTAAGATTTTCATAGATTGGCCCAATTAGGTATTCAATTAGTGTATTCCACCAAGGGTGATGTTATGGTCCATAATGGTTCCGAATCGTCTTTTGTGATGTATGTGAAAGCTAAGCAAAGTCCTGATCCAATTTTGGTAGAATTGAAAGAAGCGGTACTTAAGAAATCCGTTGAGGTTTTCAACCAAGGAGGAGACGATGTACTTAGATATCAAGGTCGTTTATGTGTTCTGAATATTGATGACTTAAGGGAACATATCCTAATGGAAGCCCATAGTTCTCGGTATTCCATTCACCCAGGAGCCACCAAGATGCACCGTGATTTACTGGAGATCTGTTTGTGGAATTGGATGAAGAAAGATATTGTGGGATTTGTGGGTAAATGTCCTAATTGTCAACAAGTGAAGGTGGAGCATTAGAAATGGAGAGGTTTATACCGAGACATTGGTATTCCTACATGGAAGTGAGAAGATGTGAATAAGGACTTCATAGTAGGGTTTCCACGTACTCGGTGACAACATGACTCGATTTTGGTAATAGTGGATCGTATGACGAAATCGACTCATTTTATTCCCATTAAGGATTTCTATTCGGTGGAGGATTATGCTAAATTGTATTTGAGAGAAATGTTAAGGTTGCACAGAGTGCCCTTGTCCATAATTTCCGATCAAGGTACCCAATTCACTTCTCAATTTTTGAAGTCATTCCAAAAGGGTCTTGGTATGAAAGTTAAGCATATCATGACTTTTCATCCCCAAACCGATGGGCAAGCGGAATGAACTATCCAAACCTTGGAAGACATGTTGGGGGCTTGTGTGATTGATTTTAGGGGTAATTGGGATGACCATTTACCATTTATTGGATTTGCCTATAATAATAATTATTACTCGAGTATTGATCTAGCTCCATTTGAGGATCTTGATGGTAGGGGTTGTAGATCTCCTATAAAATGGTTTGAGTTGGGTGAAATTGCTCTCATAGGTCCTGAATTGGTACATGAGGCCTTGAAGAAGATTAGGATTATTAGAGAGAGGTTGAGAACAGCTCACAGTCATCAAAAGTCTTATGGTGATGTTAGAATAAGGAACCATGAATTTGAGGGCCATGATTGGGTTTATTAGAAAATCTCACCCATGAAAGGTATAATGAAGTTTTGGAATAAGGGGAAACTTAGTCCCTATTTTGTAGGCCCATACCAAAATTTGAGACGTGTTGGTAAGGTTTCTTATGAGCTTTAGTTGCCCAATAAGTTGGCATCGGTGCTTCCCGTTTGCCATGTCTCTATGTTGAAGAAATGCGTTGGGGATCCAACATCCATAGATTCCTTAGAGGGTTTAAAATTTAAAGAGAATCTTCCATATGAAGAGGTTCCAGTTGAGATTTTAGACCGGCAAGTCAAGGAGTTGAGAAACAAGGAAGTTTCTTTCGTGAAGGTGTTATGGAGGAATCAATTACTTTAGGGTGTTACTTGGGAGGACGAGGCCGATATGATGTCCCGATATCCTCATATGTTTCCTTCTACTCCTACGCTAGCTTGAGGTAATGAGTTCCTCATGGTTTTTCCTTGTTTTGGGAGTCTTGTGTTTTATGTGTTTTCCATGATTTCCTTACGTTATGCCTGTTCATGAAAAAGCTTAAGTTTTGAAAGAAATGACTTATATGACTTATTTTCTTCATATTTTTTTGCATTGAGTATGAGTTGCCTATAGACTTCATGAGATGATTGTAGAACATGCATTAACTATGATGTTATGTATGAATTGCATATTGGCTACATGAGATTGTGTTGAGAATCCTTTTAGATTGGAGAAGGTAGTTCCTCCTTGAATATGAGAAATCTGAAATTTTCATGCATATTGGGTTATTAGATTGAGTTCCTACTTCCATATGATGCATTCAGTATGTTTAACTTGGAGTTGATGTTTCCTCCTTAATTATGTGCATTTTGATGAGTTGCATGCATGATGGGCTGCTACTCTTGAGTCTTTTTTGTTTAAGGTATGCCTAGAATCTCATTCGAGGATGAATGGTCCCAAAGGAAAGATAGTGTAACGCCCCGTATTCTAGAAAGCCAAGATTTCAGCTTTTTAGATGTTCTAGGTTCCAGCCACAGAGGCCAACCACAGCCCGTGGGTTGGCCACCCTGTCAAGTGACTTGAGGCCATGGAACAAGGCTCGACCAACGGACCGTAGGTCAGACCACGGTCTCTGGTCAGGCTCCGTGGTTCACTGGCCAAAATAGTTGTTTCTGACCAACATCGATGGTCGTGCAGGACGAACCGTAGGTGATTCCACTGTCTGTCAATGGGTGGCCGTAGGTTAGGGCCCCAATTTTCCCCAAATCTCTAATGTTAGTGACAACTGCACCTGATGGATGATATTTCACACCCAGAGCCTACCCCCTGGACGTAAACACGAGACTTAGGATCACGAGTGACCCAAAGCTAACCCTGTTGGCATATCATAAGCATACTAAGATAACTGAAATAAGATAATTCTGTGCGGAAGCTTAGAACATAACAGAAAGTGGTAATGATGGGGAATACCCATTCTAAATCTGAATATATAAAACTGAGTTTAATGACAACTAAATGATTAAACCCAAATAAAACTAAATCTAACTATGTCGGAATAATAGCCTCTAACTGACTAGAGCTGCTAGGAAATCCCCCCAGCTAACTTCTAGCAAAATTGAAACTGAAACACTGAAAATAGAAAGATAATATGTCATTTTTCTTCAATGAATGAAGACTCGCCACTGATACTGCTTAACTGGAGATCGGGAACCAATTTATACGTGATATGAATACTGAGGACCTTAACCTACATCATGAGAAAGATGTAGCACAGAGTATGCGTCAGTACTTGAAAGGTACTGAACATGTAAGATAGAGTAAAGATGAATAATATATGTACATAACTGAACAAATAAATAAGAGCAATGAAATACTGAAATATACTGAATACTGAGCTAACTAAATGCAATGACCAAGTACATGATATGCCGAGACTGAATACTGAACTTAACTGATTACCTGGTCAATCCACTAGAATCTGACTATGAGAGCTACTGTTAACCGATATATAACCACAAGCGCTATCTGTGGAGTCCGATGTATCGCCCCATCGAGAGGACCCAATATACCTTGCCAAGGGTATAAAGGCATGATTAGTGTGATCACTACATATGTTGACCACAGAGGGGACTTATCCTACGGGGGCACGTAGTTCTGGGACTATGAAGGTCACTGACCCTTAGTGAATTCGGTATTAAGCCTACTCCTACTAATTATGTAAATAATACGTTATGATTGAAGTTCTGTAATATCAAATAGCTCAAAATACTTACATGCTAACTGAAAATGCAACATTAATATACTGATAATGAAATATTCTTAACTGAGGCATGTATATCTGAATAAACTGACCTAGCAAGTGTAATGTATGAACTAAACGAATCTACACAACTAGGCTTCTGAGTTTCATGCAAAGAACTAAGCGACAATTCCACGAAAACAAGATAATCTTCTTTGGATTAGTCTAACAACAGAATCACAAAATAAATTTTGAAATCTAGAAACCCTAGTTCTAGCATTATATAAAGAATAAGAATCAAACAGAATTCTAGGGACCTAATGGGTGAAAGGAACCCACTAGTGAAATCCTACATACCTGGTGACTAAATTCACCGAGTGTTGGAGCTGAAAAAAACTTGTTGCTTTCTTGGAGACGGCTTGGTCAACTCTTTCTCTTTCTTTTCGGTAAACTTGGATGAATTTTGGATAATGAGTTCACTAGGGTAAGTTCTAATGAGTTGAATTTCGTGGTCTGACCTATGGGCTGTTGGTCGTGCCATATAATATTATGTATGAGTTTCCTGGGGAGGGTTGCAGGTGGCCATCCACGGACGCCCACTTACGATCCGTGGGTCACCTTACATTTCGTGGGTGGTTCCCATCAGTGGCACCTGCAACTTTCTATTTCTACAAACTAGTCTTTCTAGCATATTGGGTGTTACACTATAGGTCGATCAACGGTCCGTCGTCTGTGGTCCGTGGGTCAGCAACTGGCAGTTATTTTAGGGGCAGGCGGGTCTTTTTCTAATTAATTCATTCCTATACTATGTCGTTTTTCCTATATTTAAGACCCCTATATAAGTCTTTTTACCCCCAAATTAGACCCATTTACTTTATTCTTCCAAATTCCCAAAAGAAGATCAAATGTCTTTATAAATATTCTCTCTGTAGAAACTTGAAGAAGCAGAAGGATTCAACTAGGGTTTCAATCTAAGGTATCAATTCCTCCATTAAAGATAAGCAATTGGACTTGAGGTATGGTAGTTTTCATCCATGAATTCCTTTCATTCATGGAGTCCTCGAATTCCTCTATTTCAAAGGGTAGAATTCCCCAAATTAGCTAGGTTTTTCTTCAATTACCGTGAGTTATCTTGATTATCTATCTAAATAATTGAGTTATGTTTTAATGTGCATGAATTGATGATTTAAAATGGTTTTATGATGTTTCCCCTATGAACCCATGAAAACCCCCTTGTTTTCCAAATTATGATCATATGATGTGGGTTGTTGATTATGAAAGAGGAGCTTTATGATCTAAAACATGAAGTGATAGAATCACATGAATTTATGATATAATCCATATCTAATCCTTGAATTCTAGATTTGGTGATTGAAAGTATGATTTGTACTTTGAAAGGGCAAAGTATGAGTTTACGCATGATCTTATGAAAACTATGTAAATGTTTTAAAGGTGCTTTGAGAGTAAAGTTCCAATGATGATATTTGATGATTGTGTTGTGAAAGTATATTCTCATAAACACATACTAGCATGATGTGAAAGGTTTTCTCACATAATATGGATTCTTAGGTTAAAAGGTTATTCTCACCTAATTGAATTAGAGACTAAGAGCTATCCCACTGAAATTAGTTTGGATTGGTTATCCTAAGATACCTTTCCATGAATGATAAGAATAATTAAGAATTGACTATTCCGTGGGAATTATTCTAAGCACGGAGTGTATATTGATGTGAGATGGAAGCTCTCCCGTTATTAGAGGCTGGGTTTCTAGAAGCAATCTCTTGAGATGGAAGCTTTCCCATTAGTAGAGACAAGGTTTATAGTAACAATCTCCTTATCCCAGAAACTATGTGCCCCCATAGGATGATTAGCTAGTTGATCCATTTAAGCTAGAAGTTCTTGGTTCTACCTAAGGCAAGTAGAAGAACCCTTTTTGGTGTGGGAGACACTGGGGGATCATGTTATAGCTCACATGGTCTCTATGTCGGTTAAGGCTAATTTTCCCACAAAAAGATGATTAATGAACTAAGGTTACTTAAAGAAGTATCTCATTTGAGTTCAAGGGTTAAGTTTGTAATGACCATGATGTTATGATATATGTTTCTAACCATCTTATATTATGTTTTAAATTGGGAAATTGCATCTCATGAAATGACATGTCCCTTTTAGAATGTTTAAAATATTTTTAGGCATAACTATCTTACTTAGTACATTGTTTGTACTAACCCATACTCTTGCCTACATTTTTCCCAAATGTAGGGTCCGACAGATAGGGTTCCCAATATTGTGGCTAGAGCGTGGATTTGAGTGTTCCAGAGTTTGTTGAGTCTTCACTTCATTGTTTTAATTTCTTTCTTGTATTTCCATTTTGGGAATGATGTATGGGCTAGGCCTAATTTTATTCTTTTGTATTAGATGGTTATGATGAGACATGAGTTTAGACTTCCGCTTTTCTTTATAAAAGTTGTTTTGCACATGGACTATTGTTTTACTCTTATTGTTATATTTCTTATGTTATGAGAGCTAAGTGGCTTGTATGGAGTCCTTCCGGGTTCTATACGCCATGTTACATCTAGGCGGTACCCCTGGGTTGCGACAAATACTCAGTCGAAGACTTACTCAATAAAACAAGAACTCAAATGCAATTATTAACTCTAAGATCTCATTACTAAAGTAGTCTACTCAAAACTATCTGAAGTAGTCAAATAACATAAGTAGTCAAATCAAAGTTATTAAAACATCAACAATGGAAATGGGGAAAAGGCTCCTTAACTACTATTGTCTATGAAGGCTCTAAATACTCTGAGAGAGGTCGGGACAAGACCCACAACCTCTTAATAAAAAACAAAACTATAATGTAAATCCCTCCAGAAAGCAAGGAGGATCACCAAAGCTAGCTAGAATGCGATGGGATCAACGAAGAGCTGGTTGAGGACCCTGAATACCTATATCTGCATAATAAAATGATGCAGGCCAAATGGAGTCAGTACATTGAAAGTACGAGCATGTACAGGGAAAACTGAAACATACATATACGGCTGAACTAATAGAAAGGGAAGACATACTTACCTCACCTCAACTCAACTGAATATGAAAGCACAAATAATAAGATGCAATATATAATGCTTTTAAAACAATAGATAATAACTCAAAATGTATAAAAATATTATAGTAAAATCGTTTACTCATATTTCGGAGATGCTCTAATTGACAACCATGACTATGAGCTACGTGATGATACAACTTCTTGTCCATGCTGCCAGAACTGTCCTATACCTTGCCGGATTATAGAACAGCTCAACTAAGTGGATCCACTAAGATATGCTTTAAAAGCAATAAGGAATCATATAAAAAGTATGACCTTTTACCCATGTTGGCATACATGGTTTATGAGGATTTTGAGTTGTTTGAACTCATCCCCATATTGGTTCTCAATAGTACTCCCAATAATATATAACTTATGCTGGTATGTTTCAAATCAATGTATTTCTTATTTTAAAGGTAAAATTATTACTCTTGGGAATACTTAGTTCCCTTATACTTATTTTTTAACATGAAACTCATATCTCCTCATTCACATACTCATTTACTTAACTCTTAAATCAAATTATGAATAATTTTAAAAGATTTCTCAAAATGACTTAAAGACTCTCTTGAAATCTTCCTCTCAACTTTACTTTAATTTGAAAATTGAATTTAGGAGCTATTCTTAGGATATAAGATCTCTCGATAATTAATGAAGGCTTCGATAATTAGAAATAAGAAGAGAGCGAAGACACAACTTGAAGACCACTGGCGCGATACGGAGTGGGATTTAATTTTATGGTCATGAAATAATTCTCGATTGAGAGGACTCTGTATCCTCTCCGCAACACAGAGAGGGGTGGTCGATTTGGTACTGGAAAGTTTGAGCACCTCCGCGACGCGGACTTGGGCGCAATCATTTGACCATTCGTTTCTTCCACTCCCAAACTCAATTCAATTCATACCCAATTCAATTATGTTGCCCAATTTATTGAATTTTCATAAACCCAGATCGTTTTCAATGACACCCACACAAAAATTCATCATGAACAACACTTATTCTAAATAACCTCACCTCAAGAACTCAATAAGACTCCATTATTGAAGAATGAATATAAACCATGAAAAACCTCATCAAGGATTTGAATCAATCAATTTTCAGAATAGATTTATAGATGAAATTTATTTGATTGACGAGAGGGCAAACAAACCCAACACTATGAAAGGTTACATACCTTGAAGAACACTTGTTTTTGGTGAAAACCTCCAGTTCTTGAAAGAACGCTTGGAACCCTTCTCCTTTCTTCTCTTCAACTTGCACTCAAATCCCTAAATGCTTTTGGAATGTCTAAAATTGACTTAGTCTTATTAGACCCCTCAACTTGAGTGGGTGAAACGTGGGTAGGCCTTGAAGTTTAAGACAAAACCATAATACCCCTTCTTAAAATAGATGAAATGCCTTAACTAGAAAGGCTACACTCAAACAAGCATAACTCCTTCATTCAAGCTCAGAATTTAGCATACTAAGTGGCATTGGAAAGAGGACTCAAATACCTTTCAATTGATATGTTTCGGACCATCTAACTCATTTTGTGCTAAAACTTATGGTCGTCTAAAGTTGACCCAAAACTGCAAAAACTGACCAAAGTTCAAGGTGTTACAATACCTCCCCCTTGAGAACATTCATCCTCGAATGACATCACACTAATTAGAACAAGGGAGGAAAGCATTTCACAACCCCATCTCAAGCACACAACATGCAATTTACATACAATCAACATATCAACTTATAAAGTACTAAGAAAATAATTAGTATCTTGGTTTGGAATTTCATTGGAAGGAAAGAAATGTGTGTATCTCTTCTTCATATCCTCCTCAACCTCCCAAGTAGCTTTCTCAACAAATTGATTCATCCATAAGACCTTTACTGATGCTACATCCTTGGTTCTGAACTTGCGAACCAGACAATCTAGAATCTAGACGGGCACTTCCTGATAAGATAGTATGTCCTTAATACAAATATTTTTAATAGGTACTATGACTGAAGGATCACCCAAACAATTCTTTAGCATATACACATGGAACACTGGGTGAACTGCTGCTAACTTTTAATGGTATCTCCAACTCATAAGCTACATTTCCAATCAACTTGGATATCCTGTAAGGACCAATGCACCGGGGAATGAGCTTTCCATTCTTATCAAATCTCATAATACCCTTCATGGGTGACACCTTCAAGTAGACCGAGTCATCAACATCAAACTCTGAGTCTCTCCTCTTAACATATGTATAGGATTTCTGATGACTTTGCATTGTTTTTATCCTTTCCTGGATAATCTTCACCTTCTCCATAGCTTGATGAACCAAATATATTCGTAACAACTGAGCTTTAACAACCTCAAACCTACAAATACACGATCTACATCTTCTTCCACAAAGAGCCTTATAAGGAGCCATTTGGATACTACAGTGATAGCTATTATTGTAAGCAAACTGTACGACAGGCAAATGGTCATCCCAACTACATTTAAAGTCTATGACACATGCTCTCAACATGTCTTCTAAGGTCTGAATTGTGTGCTCTATTTGACTATCGGTCAGAGGATGAAAAGCGGTACTAAGGCTCACCTTTGAAACCAAACTTTTTCGGAAAAGACTTCCAAACCTAAGTGGTTAATTGTGCACCTCTATCTGAAATGAAAGGGACTAGAATCCCATGAAGTTGGAATATCTCTTGAATATATAATATGGCATAATCCGTGATTGAATTGGTAGTCTTTACCCATAATAAATGGGTTGATTTAGTCATTCGATCATCAATCACCCAAATCCAGTCATGCTTCCTACAAGAACGCGATAAGTCAGCAATGGAATCTATATTAGTCATCTCCCACTTCCATTCCAGAAGATCTATATTCAGAGCCATACCAACGAGTCTTTGGTGCTCTACCTTGACTTGTTGACAATTCGAAGACTTAACAATGATGAGTAGGGGATTTCGACTTATTTAGGGCTTAATATTTAGAGTTTTGGTGTCCTTAATGCCTATTTTATGCTCTAAACTATTGTTAAAATGCAAATTTTCAGCAATGAAGGCCAAAGAAAAAGGAAAGGACATTACTGGGAAAAAAAGAGCAAAAAAGCTAAAAAAGTTGAAGAAAAGCAAGGTTGATGATTGCCAAGACCACTGAGCGAGTCATCGAGTGTCTCTTCAGCTCTCCAAAAGTTATAGTATTCCCGCCCAAGGAAAAAGCCAACTCGGTGAAGAAAATGTTGTTTTGGGAAGCACCAAACAAATTGGTAATGGTAATTTTGATCGCCTAAAGTCATAGAAGGGAAGTGATGCAAAGACACGCCAAAAAGGTGATAGGAGGAGCACTCGGTGGATCGCCGACCTGGTTAGTGAAGCTCGACTTATTTCACCGAGTGACTCCAAAGCATAAAATCTGGGAACATATAAATGCTATTTTCAAAAGGAATTTCAGAATTCTGGAGTTTTTTTTAGAGTTCTGAAGTTTTTTGGAAGTTCCCACATTGTCTAGTTCTGGGTTTTTGATCTCTAACATTAATCTTTGAGTTTTTGAGTAGAGATTTAGGGTTTAAATTTATTTTGAAGACTTGTGGATTTTTTCCCAAGTTCATGGAAAACATAGTTGGTCACAATTTAGGGTTTAACGTTTTTATACGTGTTTTATCCTATAATTGTTAAATCTCGTGTGTTTAAAGATTAAAATTGTGGGTGCGTGTTAATTGAGTGTTGGGTATGGTGTGGGTGAAGCCTAAGTAACCCCATTTTTACTGATGGACTGATTTTTCACAATGATAGAGCGGCTGACGTCATCCATAAGGGCAAAAGATGTCGATTGGGCAATTTTTGAAAAATTGGGGGAAGTTTGAGTACCTTGAAATCATTAATGGTATGGGTATGGACTTAATTGCATAGGATAGTAGGTTAATTTCATTTTTATGGGTTGTGGGTTAAAAATTGGAGGTCGGGGTAAAAAACTGGCACGAAGGACCTTTCAGCGAGGTTAGTCGAGCTCGCTGAATGGTTCGGTGCTTCACCAAGTGATCCCTTGATCGCCTTTTTGTTCTTCATTTTTGGTGAATTATTTCTGTAACATTCGGCGATATGCCTGAGCTCGCTGAGTTCACTCAGTGACTCGTCGAATGTTTGTTAGATCGCCTTTTCTAAGCCCAAAACTTTAGAAAATATTCTGGAACATTCGGCGAGCTACCTATAATTCACCAAATGGTGTCAGCGAATCACCGAAAGGTCGTGGACATCGCCGACTTGTGTGAATTTTGAGAAATTCTATTCTGGAACATTCAGTGAGCCTAATTTGGTTCCCCAAATGGGTTTGACGACTCACCAAACTACTCGATGAGCTTACATGCATGTTTTAAACTTTGCTAATTTTTTGAACTTTTTCTAATATGTTGGTTTGTTCTGTATTGTTTGGCACATATGGCAAGACCCAAAGTTCAAGGAAGAAATCAACCACCCCGAAAGCGAGCATGGGGTATAGTCATTGATGATGGTGATGCTCCCTCTCGAGCCACACAAGCAAAGCTTTCTCCGCCAGGGGAAAAAGAAGGCTAGTTCATTTGCACCGGTGGACCATGTAGTGGTGTGGGGAAGAATAGTTAAATGCAGCAGCACCAACATTAATGAGGTGCTAGGGTGTATAATGAACGTCGACTTCTAGGTGGATAGGATACAAAAGAAGACCTTTGATGACTTGAAGGATTTGTTGGCTCCACTATCTCAGACGTCACACCGCCATGGATTAACTCATTGATGCCTTCACATAACGAGATTATACTCTGGCATCTGGAGGTGGCTTTGTTGGGATCCATCATAGGCCAAGGTAGACTAAATCTCGGATTGATTATAGAGCAAGAGATGTCCATGAGGACCGAGCAGAATCAGACTTCGCTTATGTTCCTTATGTTAATCATAGAGTTGTGTCGGCATGCATAAGTGTCGTTTGTAGAGAAGATTGATGTGGAAGTGATTCCCACTTCCTCTACTGACATCCAGATGATCGAGGTTGAGTACACTAGGGACGAGGCCGAGAGGAGGAGAGTTGTGCCGGTGGACACTTCCCCGACTATGTATGTGGAGATGCTTAAGTCAGACACAGACCCTCCTACTCAGGCCATTGAGCCTTCAATTACCCCTGACACTTCTACTACTGTACCTTCTACTTCTTATGTTGCCCCTCCTTTCTCTACTACTGTGCCTACCTCTTTTTCTACTGTTGTTGCTTCTGGACCCTAATTGACAGAGGACATGCTATAAAAGATTGGCAATATGGCCCAATCGACTGATGGTTGTGCCTCCCGGGTAGAGGTTGTTGTCCCTTGGATGATTAAGATGGTCAGTGATACTTTCTTAGCTACTATACGAGATGAGTTGAGAGAGCAATGAGAGTTGATCACAGTCTATGGCTTCACATTAGATGCCCTCACTGTGAGAGTAGACGCATGTGAGCAGAGTGGACGCCAGTCAGGTGGTATGACAACACTCAGAGGTGATGTTGCTAGGCTAAGAGGTGATGTGGATGAGCCGAATTCCACATATCTATCTATGCTTGTCGGCACGATTGACCTACCTGAGGTTCCGAGTACAGAGTTTCCAGGCATTTCTAAGATCCCTCTGGCTACTATGACTATAGGTGCTGCTATGGCTGATGATTATTTTGAGTCTAATGATCCCGAGACGGATGAGGAGGAGCTTTGCACATGAGATGCAACAGTATACGATAACCTGGAGGACCTCGAGGGTGTGATGGTGCAGACAGGTATAAAGTCTTCTCTTATGGATATTTCAATGGTGGGTTATAGTGGAGCACATGATAGAGCTGAGCTGGACACTGATGCCCATATTGATATAGTCTAAGATGCGTAGAGTTCACGTCAGGCTTACCCTGACAGTTTGATCTTGACTCTCTTTCATCTTTATTTCTAGACTTTTTATTTCTTGTATGTTGAGGACAATTGTTAGTTTTGTTTGGCAGGGTGAGGTATCTTCATACCTGCCTCTTTTGGGTCGTTTTTGTGGATAATTTGTTTGTGAATGCTTGTTGTGAAGGCTTTATTTTCATTGTGACATTTGGTTTTTGATCCATTGGTTTTTAATGTGAATATTTGTTTTGAGCCAAATTAAATTTTGACCTCTTTATGTTTGCGAATGTGGTTTTTCTCTTGTAAATTTGAGTGTTGGTTGGGATCAATACCGAAGACTTGAATATTGTTCTTGATTGAACGGTATGTGTGTGTGATTCTAATGAGGCAAATTTGAGTTTCATACGTCATACTAAACTCTTAGCATCTCATTGTGACTGGTCGATTGTTGAAATGAATCTTGTGATAATCGTTGCATGCGAGCTAAAATTGTAGAGTCTTGATTGATTATTGTGTTGTGTGGTGAGGTTATCTTGAAATGTCTGTGTGATAATACCTAGAACTTGCTCCGTTTGTCCAATCAACTAATGTATGTGAATGATAGAGATGATCTTAAGCACAATTATTTGAGAGTGAACCAAATTGCCATATACCTCTTTGTGACCACCTTGTAAGAGAGTGAACCTTGCTTGGCACCGTTTGGGCCTATCATTTTCTTTGGATGAAACCTGAGCACACTTGACCAGTTTCCTTCCATCCTAAACTCTTCATGAAGCATTAGTCCTTTTGAATAGCCAACTTAGGCCAAAAGCCTAGGTTGGGGGGTGGTGAAAAAGGGGGAAAGTCAAGAAGTTTGAGAAATTCTCCCTTGAAGGATCGTGTTGAAAAAGATGGAAGCCCTCCATATATATAAAAAAGAGAGAAGAAAACCAAAAGAAAAAGATATCGAAAAAAGAAAAAAATTGTTGAAATAGAGCTTGGGCAATGAATAAAAGAAATGGAGTATCCAATGAGTCATGCTTAAATGAACACTGGGTGGATTGTGAAAAGCAAAAAGAGTTAAAGAAAAGGAGAAAAAGTGGCCATGCTTCATGAAGGTAGAAGTAACTAAGCGGAAAGGATCATACCTTTACCCTCAGCACCGTTACAAGCCTTAGAATACCATTGTGATCTTGATTGAGCTTAATATCATGTTGATTGGAAAATTCACACAAGCCTATGGATAGAATCATGCATGTGTTTATCTTTGAGAGTGTGAGAGTTGATTTTGATTCCTAAATTCTGAAATTTTAATGATCTTTGTGTGAGCATGGAATCATTCTTGATGAGAGGGCATTTGAATACTTTGGTTGAGCTTGAATTTATATTTGAAGTAAGCATTATGAGCTTGAGTTCTATTTGATGACGGCTAATCACAATTTAAAACTTGTAGTGCACAATTGAACATTGCATGGGTGGATTGAACCTCTTGTGCATTTATGTTGAGTCTTAAGTAGAACTATTTGTAGACATCTATGTTGAACTGCTTGATCTTGTGTTTTACTTGAGGACAAGAAACAGTTTAAGTTGGGTGTGTTGATTAGTCGGGGATTTCAACTCATTTAGGGCTTAATATTCAGAGTTTCTGTATCCTAAATGCCTATTTTATGCTCTAAACTAAAGTTAAAGTGTTAATTTGCAGCAATGAAGGCAAAAGAGCAAGGCAATGACATTACCGGGTAAAAAGGAGTGAAAAAACTGAAAAAGTTAAAAGTAAAGCAAGACTGATGATCACCAATACCACTTTGCGAGTCGCCTAGTGGCTGTTTAGCTCGCCAAAGGTTCCAGCAGACCAGCCCAGAGAAAGAGCCTACTTGGCCATGGACTGTGTAATTCGGCGAACCACCGAATGGATCGGCGATGGTAATTTTTGTTGCCTAAAGTCACAGAAGGGATGTGATGAAAATTCAAGCCAAGAAGGCGATGGAAAGGTACACTCAGCGGATCACCAACCGGGTGGGTGAAGCCCAACTTACTTCGCCGAGTGGGTCCAAAGCTAAAAATATGGCAAGCTATAAATTCAATTTTCAAATGAAGAAAATGATGTTTTTTCAGTCTTTCGAAATTGAAAAAGTTTTTGAGAGTTTCTGTAGTGCTAGAGTTTTGGGTTTTGATCCCTAACATTGTTCTTTGAGTTTCTAAGTAGAGATTTGGGTTTTCAACTTATTTTGAAGACCTGTGAATTATTGCCCAAGCTAATGGAAAACAAAGTCGGTAACGATTTTTTGCTATTTAATATGATTGGCTAAAACCCCCATTCTTTGTGGTGTGATCATGTGATTGAATGTTCCAATAAACTTATAGGTGTTAATATTTACTAATTTTATTGTTGATCTAAAGTGGGTTTAATTAATAGTTATGTTTTAATTGATGAATTGTAGTTGCAAACACAGTTCTAGGTTAGAATTCAAAGCTTGCTTGCGAAAGAGGTTTTGGAATTAAAACTATTAATTGATGATTATAGTAATTGGGTTATTGTGGATTCAGCTTTAGAAAGTGTGTATGAATTCAATCTACCTATCTAGCTCGAAAGAGTAGATTAATGGAGGTTTTGGGCTGTTTAGATTGTTGGGCTTGTCGTGGTTCGAGAGAACTCGCTTGATTCATAATAGTTGATTGAGAAATAGTTGTTACAGTTAAAGCCTAGCCTACCCACTAAGATTCAACCAGTTTTATTAGATAATAATCACCCATACAATGAAATTGGTGTTCAATCGATCATATCCCCAAGATCTCTCTCTACGTGATTACTCTCATGTTTTCGTAGTTGTTAATTGTTTACCCTAATCTCCCCCCCCCCAATTGATACTAGTTGTCAACCCCTTCCATTTACTTTAATTGTTTCGAAAATGGTTACACCTACAAACGATTAGCACACTCCTTTCACTTCGTAATTTAATTCTCTATTATATCACTCCATTTGGTATGGCCCCAACTCCTAATTAGGTTAATACCTGATTGCAGCCACCGACACTTAGAATCGAATGAAGTGTAGTTGAACATTATCCTACACTAGGGAATATCAAGTGTAACCTATGAACTTCAGGCTGACAAAAGAACAAATAAAAAAGGACCAAGAGTGGGATGAAAACATGGCCAAGATGATGACCCAAATTGATCTATTGTCAAAACATGCCATGGATGGGCCAGGCGGGAATCAAGGTTGGAATAGAGAGTGTGATGATGATTGGAGTGACCGAGACATGGAATGGCGTGACTGTGGTACAAATTGGAGAGAGAGAGAGAGGGACGATGTCAACGAACAATATGTACCTCCCCATAAGTGTCAAAAGACAAAAGAGCAAAGGACTGATCCTCAATATTTCCGTACTGAAGATATGCTTGCACGCATTCTCAACAAAGTGGAAGGATCAGAAAAGGTGCTAATGGAAATGAAAGATGACGTCTCATCTCTAAACCAAACAGTTACATCACGTTTGGTATTGATTATGGTGCTAGAAATACAAATGGGTCAAATCTCGACTCATTTGAACCCATGACCAAAGGGTGGATTACCGAGTGATATCATGGTTAACCCAAAGAACGAAGATTAAAAGCATGTCTTCATTATGCCACGACGTTATATAAGGCACTTCTTGAGAGGCAACCTATGTTTTAAGTTTTAGTATTTTTGTTTCAATAACAGGTGTTCGATGTGTAGGTTGAAAATTTGAAATTTTGGAAAAAAAGGTAATTAGGTAAGCCTAGGTACCGTTTGGTGACTCGCCGAACAAGTTGGTGAGCCCGATCTCGATCGTCTTTTTTACAAAACAAATGGTTGGAATTCAGTAAAATTAGGCGGGCAAAAGCACCATTCGGCGCATCACCGAACGGTCGTTGACATAAGATGATATCGCCGAGTACAGCGTGAACTGAAGGTTAAAAAAGGCCATAAACTTTTTAAATTCAAAATTTCCCTTCATTTCGCATTTTCTGACTTTTTCACTATTACAATCATATTTTAGATCAGTTTTTGCTTATTGTTATATGTGGGGATCAATCACTCGAGGGATTTTGCACTTTTGCTTCCTAGCATTCGTAACTACTTTTGAGGTTGGTAGCTTAAATTTTTAGTAGTTTGTGATGAATGCTTGTATATTGTTGGATCTATTGCTTAATCTTGGACAATGGATTGATTTTTAAGTGGGGGCCATTGTCGTATCATGTTTATGTTTGTGTTTAGCCCATAATTGTTGAATTTCGTGGTTAAATTGACTGAACTCTCGGGTGTATGTTATTTTGTGTTGGGTCTATTGTGGGTGAAGTTTGAGTATCCCGAATTGTACCGATCGACTTAATTTTCCCAATGATAGAGTGAGTGACGTCATTCTTAAGGGAAAAAACATTGATTGGTTAATATTAGAGAAATCGGGGGAAGTCTGAGTACCGCGGGGTCATTATTGGTATGGGTCAGGGATTAATTACATAGAATAGTAGGTTAATTTCATTATCATGGTCTCTGGGTTAAAAATTGAAGGTTGGGATAAAAAACTTTCATAAGGCACAATTTGGCGAGTTTAGTTGATCTCCCCGAATGGCTCGGCGGTTCGCCAAGTAATTCCTGGATCTCCTTTTATTCTTCATTTTTGATGATTTTATTTTGCAACATTTGGCGATATACCTGAGCTTGCCGAATGCTTGTTAGATCGCCCTTTCTCAGCCCCAATTTTAGGAAATATTCTATAACTTTCGATGAGCTACTTTTAGTTCATTGAATGGTGTCGACGAATCACCAAAATTCCATGTACCTCGCTGAGCTATTCTAATATCTATGAAATTCTATTCTTGAACTTTTGGCGAGCCCGATTTGGTTCGATGGATGGGTTCAACGACTCGCTGAACTACTCGGCGGGTTTTCCTACAAGTTTTTATCTTTGATATTTTTTGAACTACTTCTACGTATTGGTTTATTTTATGTTGTTTTGCAGGTATGGCCAGACCTAAGGTTCCAGGAAGAAATCAACCACCCCGGAAGAGAGCGCGAGGAATAGTGATAGACGAGGGTGCTTCTCTCTCATGAGATACATAAACAAAACTTCCTCTGACAGGGGTAAGAATACATAAAAGGGAAAAAGTGTCTGCAGTGCAATATCGAGCTGAGGATAACTTTGAAAGCATGGGCATCGACAACACCTACCTCAACACCTCAAAATTTGATGATGAGGGTAACTCGGGGTCTAAATCTCCAGACAGCGTATCCGAGCTAGTGGATGATCAAAACATACAAAGGATGAGATCTGAGCTGCACTTTAAAGAGCTACATGATTCAGACAGGATACCGGTGAATCCTCCACCTCCTCCACCTCATCTACCTCCAGTACATGTCGGTTGAACATGTACCTCCAGTACCCCCGGTACAAGCACTTCCACCTCGATCGCTGAACAGATTAAAGGCTACTGGGTTGAGGACTATCTTAGAAGAGAAATGCTGTCTATAGATGGAGTGGTAGGCAAGTACTTGGATGTGTGGAACACCATCAAGTTTCACAAGTTTGAGATCTTTACACGGCCTCGAGGCACATACATACCTTCCTGGGTCAAAGAGTTTTAATCATGAGTATGCGATGTTGGTTCCAAAGGGGAAAAAAAAGGCCATCTCGTTTGCACCTATTGAACATGTAGTGGTAAGCGATAGAAGAGTGAAATGCAACAGCACCAATATTAAAAAGGTACTACGATGTACGATTAACGTGATCCACTTCTTTGTGGATCGGTTACAAAAGAAGAACCTGGATGACTTGAAGGGGTGGTTGGCACCTCTGTTTTTTAATATCACACCGGTGTGGATTGAGCCAAGATTTCAAATAGAGGAAAAGGATTTGTATGTGCCTCCCCGGTATTGGTTCAGATTTATTAGCAGTACCTTGATGCCTTCACAGAATAAGTCCATACTTTGGCATCCTAAGGCAGCCTTGTTGGGATCCATCATAAGCCAGTATAGGCTCAATATCGGGTAAATTATCAAGCACGAGATGGCCATGAGGGCCAAGAAGAGTCAGACCTCACTTCCATTTCTGGTGTTGATTACAGAGCTGTGCCGGCGGGCCCGAGTGCCATTTATGGAGAAGATAGATGTGGAAGTGAATCCCACTTCATTTACTTACATCTAGAGGATAGAGGCCGAGTACACTAGAGACGAGGGTAGAGGAGGAGAGCTGCACCAGTTGACATTTCCATGGTTGTTGATGTGGAGATTCTACTGACACACGCAGCCCCTCCTACTCAAAGCCGATGAACCTTAAGGTACCCTAGACACTTCTACTACTATTCCTTCTACTTCTGATGCTACTACTACTTATACTGCTGCTGATACTGCTGTTTCTCGTCCCCAATTGATCCAGGCTATGCTATTCAAGATGGGCCATCTGGCTCAATCTGCTGATGTACATGCCTCCCATGTCGAGGTTGTTGTCCCTAGTATGATTGAGAGAGCCATTTATACTGTCTTAGCTCCCATCCAGGCTGAGTTGAGAGAGTATCTACAGCTGATTACCGCACATGGCTTGGTGTTAGATGTCGTTAATATGAGAATGGAGGCATGTGAGCAGAGTGGACGCCAGTCGGTAGAGGTCATGACTTTGAGAGCCTATGTTACTTGCTTGAGATGTGATGTGGATGAGCTTAAATCCACAGATTTATCCATGTTATTCGGTACAATGGACCTTGCTGAGGTCCCAAGTACACAGGGTCCAACCATTTCTAAGATCCCTCCAGCTACTACAACTGGAGATACTCCTATGGTTTATGAGGATGCCGATTTTGATGCTTCCGCGACTGAAGATGATGAGTCTTGTACACGAGATACAACAATATATATTTACCTAGAGGACCTAGAGGGCGCAATGGTGCAGAAAACTTTTAAGACTTCTCCTCGGGATATATCGATGGTGGGCTTTAGTGGAACGAAGGATGGAGTTGAGTCGGGCACTGATTCCCAGATTGAGAGATTCCTCGATGTGCAGAGTTCACCTCAAGCTTAGCCTAACAGGGGGATCTTGTCTCTCTTTAGTTTTATTTTAAGATTATTCATTTCTGTTACATTGAGGACAATGGTTAGCTTTGTTTGGTAGGATTAAGTATCTTCATACCCGCCTCTTTTGGGTTGTTTTTGTGAATGATTGATTTTTGATAACTTTTTATGAATGCTTACTTTTTTTTACTACCGGTTTTTAGTTTTTGATGTGAATGCGTTGGTTTTGATCCAAATTAAAAAAAATTCACCTCTTGATGTTTGTGGATGTGGTTGTTCTTTTGCATATTTGAGTATGAGTTGCGATCAATAACAATGACTTGAATAGTGTTCTTGAATGAATGATATGTGTGTGCAATTCCAATGAGGCAAATTTGAGTTGCATAAGTCATGTGTGAACTCTTAGCAACTCATTGTGACTAGCCGATTGTTAAAATGAATCTTCTAGTGGTCGCTGCACGCTAGCTAAAATTGTTGAATCTTGATTGATGATTGTGTTGAATGCCATGTGTGGTGAGGTTGTCTTGAAATATGTGCTTGGTAATAACTTGAACTTGCCTCTTTAGTCCAATTATCTAATGTAGGCGATTGATAGAGATTATTTTAGGCACAATTTGTGGAGAATGAACCAAACTGCTATTATACCTCTTTGTGAAAGTGTGAACCTAGCTTGGCACCATTTGATCCTATCCTTTTCTTTAGATGAAACTTGAGCACATTTGACCTCATTCCCTCCAACCTAAAATATTCATGAAGCATTGGTCTTTTTGAATAGACAACTTAGGCTAAGCCTAAGTTGGGGGTGTGGTGAAAAAGGATGAAAGTCAAGATGTTTGAGAAATTCGCCTTTGAAGGATTGTGTTAAAAAAAAAGATGGAACCCCTCATTATAAAAACATTTCCCTTGAAGGATTGTGTTGCAATAAAGTTTATATAGTGGATAAAAGAGATGTTGTATCCAATGAGTCAATCTTAAAAGAACATAGGATGGTCTGTGAAATAAAAAAACAAAAAAAAAATAGTGAAAGAAAAGGAGAAAAAGTGGAATGACGGCCATGCTTCATGAAGGTAAAAGTCACTAAGCCAAAATGATCATAACTTTACCCTAAGCCTCGTTACAAG
The DNA here is from genome assembly GCF_000226075.1 of Solanum tuberosum. Taxonomy (NCBI): domain Eukaryota; kingdom Viridiplantae; phylum Streptophyta; class Magnoliopsida; order Solanales; family Solanaceae; genus Solanum; species Solanum tuberosum. The sequence continues at coordinate 407,155 of NW_006238938.1, read as the reverse complement.
TCTTGAAAGACCTATGTGATCTTGATTGAGCTCAATGCCATGTTGATTGGAAAATACGGTTAAGCCTATGGGTAGAATCACACATTTGTTTATCTTTGAGAGTGTGAGAGTTGCTTTTGATTCCTTAATTCTAAAATTTTGATGAGCTTTTTATGGGCATGGAATCATCCTTGATGTGAGGGCATTTGAACACTTTTGTTGAGCTTGAATTTTCACTTGAAGCAAGCATTGTGAGCTCGATTTCTATTTGATATGGCTAGTCACAGTTTGAACCTTGTACTTCACAATTGAACATTGCATGGTAGATTGTACCCATGTACATTCATGTTGAGTCTTGAGTAGCACTATTTGTAGACATCACTGTTAAACTGATTGATCTTGTGTTTTACTTAAGGACAAACAAAAGTTTAAGTTGGGGTTGTTGATGAGTCGGGGATTTCAACTAATTTAGGGCTAAATATTCAGAGTTTTAGTGTCATCAATGCCTATTTTATGCTCTTAACTGATGTTAAAATACAAATTTGCAGCAATAAAGGCAAAAGAGCAAGGCAAGGATATTACCGAGCAAAAAAGATCAAAAAACCTGAAGAAAAGCAAGGCTGATGATCGCCAAGACCACTTGGCGACTCACTGAGTGGCTTTTCAGCACACCAAAAGTTACAGCAGGCCATCCCATGGACAAAACCAACTAAGCGAAGAAATTGATGTTTCAGAGAAGCTTCGAACAGATCAGTGATGGTAATTTTGATCTCCTAAATTTACAAAAGGGAAGTGATGCAAAGCCAAGCCAAGATGTCGATGGGAGGAGCACTCGGCGGATCGCCGACCTGGTCGGCGAAGCCCAACTTATTTCTTCGAGTGACTCCAAATCTTAAAATATGGAATGTATAAATGCTATTTTCGGAAGGAATTCCAGAGTTTTGGAGTTTATGGAATGTTTTGTAGTTTTTGAAATGTTCCCACATTGTCTAGTTCTAGGTTTTTGATCCCTAACGTTGTTCTTTGAGTTTTTGAGTAGAGATTTAGGGTTTAAATTTATTTTTGAAGACTTGTGGATTCTTGCCCAAACCTATGGAAAACATAGTTGGTAACAATTTATTGCTCTTTAGTATGTGTGGGTAAAACCTCCATTATTGGGGGTGTGATTGAATGTTCCAATTAGCTTATGGGTGTTAGTATTTACTGATTTTATTGTTGATTCGAAGTGGGTTCAATTAATAGTTGAGTTTTAATTAATGAATTGTAGTTGAAAATGTAGTTCTAGCTTAGCATTAGAAGCTTGCTTAAGAGAGAGGTTTTTGAATTAAAGTTATTAATTGATGATTGTAGTGATTGGGTTATTGTGGATTTATCTTGATTTATCTTGAGAAAGTTGTTCTGAATTCAATCCTACTAATCTAGCTTGAAAGAGTAGATTGATTGAGGTTTTGAGTTGTTTATATTTGTTGGGCTTATCGAGGTTCGAAAGAACTCGCTTGATTCATAATAGTTGAATGAGAAATAGCTATTACACTTAAGGCCTAGACTACCTACTAAGATTCAACGACTGTTAGTAAGTAATAATCACCCATTTAGCTAAATTGGCATTCAATTTATCACACTCCCAAGGATCCCTCTCTATTTGATTACTTCTCTTTGTTCCTAGTAGTGAATTGTTCACTCTAATCCCCCCCAAATTGATAGTAGTTGTCAAACCCCTGCCATTTACTTTAACTATTTCGAAAATGTTTACACCTACAAACGATTAGCACACTCCCTGTGGGATCAACCCCAACTCTTAGTTGGGTTTAAACTTGATTGTGACCGCGTACACTTAAAATAGGATGAAATGTAGTTGAGCGTTATCAAGTAATGAACTCTACAAAGCACCTCTTCATACTAATCCACCAATAGATTTCTCTCAAGTGACGGTATATCTTTGTGGAACCGGGATGGATTGAATTTATGGAAATATAAGGTTCTTCCATGATCCTCTTTTGAAGTTCATCCATCCTTGGTACACACAATCTTCCTTAACATCTCAACACACCATCTTCCCCTTGTTCAAAAGTCATCACTTTCTGCTTATGAACACTTGCTTTTACCTCAAGAAAAATAGGATCTTGGTGTTGTTTCTCCTTTACATAGACACTAGTGATGATGCAGCCCCATTCATCACCACCACTCCACCTTCATTGGAATCCATAGAGATAGTGACACCATATTTTCAAAGAAAATACTATCGGAACCAACTCGATATCATGAGTCGGCTAATTCATCTCATGAACCTTGTGCTGTCTGGAGGCATAGGCAACAACCTTACAATTATGCATCAATACACAACCAAGTCAAACTTTTGACGCATTACAATAAACAACAAATCCTCTTCTACCTTCCGGTAAGGTCAACTCTAGGCAGTAGTTAACCGGAATTTCAATTCCTGAAAGCACAAGCGTTAGAGCATTGAAACTTCAATGTCTTATATGTCAACTTATTCAACGAGGATCAAATAGATGAAAACCCCTCGCAAAAACTTCTGTAGTAACTAGCCAATGCCAAGAAACTCTTTATGTCAAATAGAGATGTGGTCCAGGGCCAGTTCTAGACTGCCTCAATCTTCTGAGTATCAACTCAGATCCCTTTACCAGATAGAATGTAGCCTAAGAACTCCACATACTCAAGCCAAACTCACACTCAGAAAATTTAGTATACAACTCTCTATCTTTGAGAGTATGAAGGACTACTCTTAGATGACTAGCATGATGTTTCCTATTCCTCAATAAATTAGTATGTCATCATCGATTACAATAACAAACATATTAAGATATGGCTTAATCACTCTATTCATAAGATGCATGAACTCAACAGGAGAATTAGTCAAGCCAAATGACATAAAAAGAAACTCGTAATGGCCATAGCGGGTCCTCAACACTGTTTTAGGGTTGTCACTTTCTCTTACTCTCAACTAATGATATCCAGATCTGAGGTCTATCTTAGAAAAGGAAGTGGCACCCTGAAGTTTATACAAAAAATCATCAATTGTCAGAAGTGGATACTCATTCTTTATAGTGACCTTTTTCAACTGGCGGTAATCAATACACATCCTAAGAGAACCATCTTTATTCCTCACAAATATGACCGGAGCGCCCCAAGGTGAGACACTAGGTCAAAGAAAACCTTTATCAAGATGATCTTTCAACTACTCTTTTAACTGAGCTAGAGACACTCTATACGGCGGAATATAGATATATCGAGTATCAGGAAGAATGTATATTCCAAAGTTGATTTCTCTCTCAGGAGGGCTTCCGCGAAGATCATCTGGAAACACCTCAAGAAACTTACTCACAGTAAGAACTGACTGAATAGGTGGTGTCTCAACACTAGAGTCATTAACTCGTACTCTGGGATAGATGCACCCCTTTGAAACTAACTTTCTAGCCTTTAAGTATGAAATGAAACAACCTTTCGGCATTGCTGAGGTACTCCTCCACTCAAGGATAGGCTCATTAGGGAACTGAATCTTTACTACTTGAGTTATACAATCAATCGAGGAATGACAAGCATGAAGCCGGTCCATACCTTGAATAACATCAAAGTCCACCATGTCTAGCTTAGCTTATTAAGCCATGGTGTCTTTGTGATTGACAAAGATGACACAATCACAATAAACTTTCTCGGCTAGAATAGACTTACCAAAAGGTGTGGAAACACTAAAGGGCTCAACTTGTCCCTCAAAAAGAATATCGAACCTCATAGCTATATATGGAGTCACAAAAGATAGACTCACACCTGGATCAAGAAATGCATATACATCAAAAGTAAAGACTTTGATCATACGAGTAATAATGTTTGGTGAATTTTCCTACTCTTGGCGACTGGTGATAGCATACAGATGGTTTGCTCCTCCACATGTCCCTGAAGTAGTTCCTCTCGGAGCATCTCTATCTACTGGAGACACTAAAGAAGATTGGGCTCTATTGCCTCTATTACCATTACCCTGACTATTCTTAGGGCACTATCTCATGAAATGACCTATTTTCCCGTAGTTGAAGCAACTGTTGGAGCTGTCATGACGTGCTCCTAGGTGGTTTCTACCACACTTAGAACATCTAGGAGTCCGAATTGCCCTTTGTCCCACACTAACTAGAGACAGAGTAGGTCTAGCTCTGGAATTCTAGGGTTCTGGTTCTTGAAATCACCTATATTCTTTAGTGCAGGTGCACTAGCTGACGATGGGGCAGGACCAGTTGGCCTTTGCTGTAAAGGTGACCGGTTCACATTTCTAGTTTTATGTTGTGTGGACTCTTGATTTGTAGTGTTGGCGCTCTTATTACAAAACTCTTCCCTATCTTTCAACTTGTTTTCCTCAACCCTTTGCACATGGATCATATGTCTTTCTATGTCCATGTCCCCTATCAACATAGCAGCCTTTCCCTTTAAGCTCGACAAGTGGGATAGCCCAGACACAAATAGACTCATCCTGCTTATCATATCAACCACCATCTCCGAAGCAGAACGCGATAGTTGAGTGAACTTGAGGTTGTAGTCATGCACACTGATGAACTCCTATTTCAGTGTAGGAAATTATTACCTTTGCCTCTCTCAACTCGCGGGGAATGAAACTCCTCATGAAGGCACTTTCAAACACATCCCAGCTCACAATTGGTGCCCATTCAGCCTTTCTCTTCTTCTATTGGTCGTACCAAATCCTCGTTACACTTCCTCGAATTAAGGTGCATATGGCTCATGATGTACTACAGACTCCTCTTATAACTGTAGATATCACAACTAACTCTATTCAGGTAGTACCTCCATATCTGAAGTGCAAAATCTACCGCCTCAAACTCCAAGTCATGGGTGGGGTAGTTATCCTAATATAGCCTATGCTACCTCGACACAAAAGTAATAACTCGGACCTGATGCATCAATACACAACACAAACTAACGCTGGATGCACCATAATAAAGTATGAAGCCCTCGCTCTCAATTGGAAGAGTCAATATAGGGGCAGTAGTCAGAAATTGCTTGATCTTCTGAAAGCTCAACTCACACTATTTAGATCACTCAAAAGGCACATCAAAGAAATTTTAATGGGTCTAAGTTGCTTCTGAATGATTAAGATCATTCTTAGGTCTCCATTTTTTTCATGAAGATTAAGACATCAAAATCTGAATGCACATTTGAATGATTAAAATATTGTCTATAGATCTGAACAATGAATGATTAAGACCATTTGTTATTAAATATCTGAATAAAAGTGTGTGTATATATATATATATATATATATGTAATCTTTTATTAATTTTCAAATACAATAAATATTATGATTCATAAAATAGTTGTTAATATTACATTAACAAAATATCAAGAAAATATATCATTATTTGATAACCGTTAAAATATTTAAATTATAAATAAACATTTCAAGTTTGATAAAAATATAATGGATTTACGTGGACAACATATATAAATTATAATAATAATAAAATAATGTAGTCATCTTTTTTTATTTCAACAACACATATTTATGAAGTTGTTTTGCACTTTGATAAAATAAAAATTTTATAATAAATTTTATCGATTCTTAATAAACAATAACCAAGAACAAAAATTAGAAGTTTACGAAAAATAATTTGGATAATTAATAGAGTTGGAGAATGAGAGAGACTTGACTATGGAGCACAATTTTTTTATGAAAAAAAAAATTGTGCTCCATATTAAAGGCTCTCTCATGTGTCTTTAAAAGGGTCCTAATGAGAATAAGACTCTATGAAAAATCCGATTCATTCAGACCCATTAAGAGTTTTTTTAAGTTAAAAAAACAAACACACTTGATGGACTAATTTCTGAATCATTCATATTAAGACTTACATTTGGTGCAAAACAATGAGGCATTAGTTACTATCTATGGTTGTGACACCCAGACTGACCTTATATTGTTAGATATGCTTGATCTCAATGTAATTTATGGAATGGACTGGTTATCCCCCTATCACATGGTTTTAAATTGTTTCTCTAAAATCTTTACCTTAGCCATGCCTGGTATTCCATCATTGTTGTGGAAGGGCTCTATTTGTAGCACACTGGTTGGATTTATCTCTTTTGTTCAGTCTCAGAGGCTACTGGCCAGCGTGTGCTTGTCTTATATGGCCTATTTGTGTGATGTGAGTAGGGAGGTCCCTTCACTAGAGTCCATTCTAGTCGTCGTGATTTATAAATGTTTTTCCTACTGACCTACCTAGCCTTCCCCAGAGCGTTATATTGTATTTTCTAATGAGCTTGAGCTCATTACTCAACCTATTTCTATTTAGCCATCTCATTTAGCCCCTGCAAAGCTCAGTGTTAAAATTTAGGACCTCTTGGGTAAGGGGTTTATCAGGCCTAGTGTGCCGCCTTGGGGTGGTTCTGTTCTGTTTGTGTAGAAGAAAGATAGTATGATGCGCATGTGTATTGATTATAGGCAGTTGAATAAGGTGAAAGTGAAGAACCGTTACCCTATTCCTAGGATTGATGATCTATTCGATCATCTTCACGTACCACAGTGGTTTCGACGATAGATTGAGATTTGGTACAATCAGTTGAGGATTAGGGGAACAAATATCCCTAAGACCACATTTAGGACTTAGTATGGCCACTATGAGTTTGTAGTAATGTCTTTTTGGTTGACTAATAGTCGTGCCGCCTTCATGGATTTGATGACACGATGTTCAGACTGTATCTTGATTTGTTCATCATTGTGTTCATAGATGATATTTTGGTATACTCGCGGAGCATGAGCAGCATTTAAGGATTGTACTCCAAAATTTAAGAGATTAACAACATTTTGCCAAGTTCTTAGCGTGTGATTTTGTCGTGACTCTTCATTTAGTAGCATTCTTAGGGCACGTGGTGTTACTAGAGATTGTGTGCTTTCTCGAGATTAGAGTGCTTTCGGTTTGGAGCCTTTCAAGATATCGTTGAGGGTAGGTGTTGATCCATAATGGCATGGAGCCCACTTGAGAGCCTCGTCAGAGTCGATATGCCCTCGAACACTGTTGGTAGTTGGGAGGTTGACACCCTTAGGAATGGGTAGGCTGGCTGGGTGGTCGGGATATCTTAGATTGTCTATGGAGTTGATACACTTCCGAGAGACTCTTTCTAGCTGGGTATTTGAAACCCCTAGGATTGGATTGTATGGTTAGGTGGCAGTGGTTGATAGTCACTCTTTCTAGCTGGGTATTTGAAACCCCTAGGATTGGATTGTATGGTTAGGTGGCAGTGGTTGTTAGTCACTCTTTCTAGCTGGTGTGGGGGTTGACTAGTTAAGTTAATTGTCACTCTCTCTAGTTGGACTTGGAGTATAATGGTTCTTGGATTCAAATCTGGATTACTCTTCTGTCTTGTAGACTTAGCTATTTTGTGTACGTATCGGCTTATGGGGGTCCATTCGGGTTTTTTTTAAACCTGTGCACGAATGTACCTCTTAGGCTTATGAGGGTCTAGTTAGGTTTAGATAATTTGTACTTAGATTTACTTCTGCTATGCTCAGATGCCTTCCTTTCATATCTTCTTTGGCCTCTATTTGTGTCTAGAATCTATCCTATCAAATTGTCTTTACCTTTATTGCTCGGTTGGCCTATTATTCCTACTGAGTACTTTGTTTTTGTGATGCAGGTCCTGGTACCAACTTGTGGATATCGAAGACAAGGGTGAGCACTTGGCATGCTAGATCAACTTGTCTCCGTCTGTACTAATGTTAGCTTGTCTTTTGCCTTTGAGATGGCTTGTTATGGTCCTCTTTAAGGACTTGTATTTATCTTGTTAGATAGCTCTATACTCGTGACTTTAAGTTTCTGGGAGGGTTCCTTTATATAAAGTTTTGGTTTGCTTTCTGTTTTTGTCTTTTCTTATTGTTAGCATTATTTTATTTTTAGTTCTACCATTGTACTCACTACTTCTTGTTCTGGGTACGGGTCGGCTTACCTGCTGGTGGGTTTGAGTAGGTGCCATCATGACTCAGGAAATCAGGACGTGACATCAATCCTAGGCATGGGGTAACGGTTTTCCACTGTCACCTTATTCAGCTTCCCCTAATAAATACACATGTGCATTGAACCAACTTTCTTCTTCATAAACAAAACGGAAGCGCCCCAAGGCTACACTAGGCCTAATGAACGGCTTACTTAATAGATCCTGAAGATGCACACTAAACTCATTGAGTTCTGTAGGAGCCATCTAGTATGGCGGGATATAAATATGACGACTACCTGACTCAAGCTACATAGGGAAATCAATGTCACGGTCTAGAGGTACGCAAGGTATATCGGTAGGAAACAGATCTACAAACTCGCGAACAACTGTTACCGACTCCACAGGACGGACCTCCGTACTCACATTTCACACATAAGTCAGAAAGGAAAACACCCGCTAGCCACTAGCTTCCGATCTTGAACAAAAGATATAATCCCAACCTATATGATACTAATAGAGACCTGCCATACCACTGGGAGAACACAAACCATGGCTAACATATCTGTCTTAGAGAAATAGTCTAACACTGCACGATAGGGGGATTATTAGTCCATGCCCAGAATCACATCAAATTTAGGAATATGTAACAATATAAGGTCATTCTGGGTGTCGTGCCTCAGGATAGTAACTAAGCTGGATCAAAACACCTGATGCGCTACTACAGACTCAGCCACTCGGATTGACACACGCAACAGCGCTGCAATAGGCTCATAACTCATACCCAAATGAGAAGCATAATACACAAACACATAAGAATATGTAGAGCCTAGTCAAATAAAGTCGAGGCAGGTTGATTGCATAAGAGAATCGTACGTACGATCACATCGTTTAATGCCTCAGCCTCCGTTGTCGCTGGAGCTTCATAGAAATGTCCATGTCCTCCTCAGCTCTGGCCATCAGTCCCATCACCTGACATGTCTCCCCGAGGACCACCCCGAATACGTTGTTGTCCACTGTGATGTTCCTGACCTTGACCTCGACCTCTAGCTGGAAGTGCTACTGTAGGGCTGGTAGAGTTGCCTTTGGAGTTGGGGCAATCTATCTATGCAAACCTCAATCTTTGTCCTAGTGACCTAACTCATCACATTCAAAACAATCCGAAGATGATCTACTCCCAGAAGAACGACCAATACGGCCGAAAGAACTAGCCTGGGACCATGTCTTTGACTAATGCCAACCTCACTTCAGCTATAAAAATCACCCTCTGAACTTTGCATCAAAGCCTTAATAGGTTGATTGTGTTGACCCTGTTAAAACCGCTATCAAGCCATATCATCTGCATCTTAAGGCCTAGAACGGGACCCATTGAAGTTCTCATTATGTCTGGGTCTCTTACCGATGCTCCCTTGGGCCTCACGATGGAGCTTCTCAATAGTGTGGGCATGATCAACTAGATCTACAAAGCAGAAACCCATTGAGACCAAAGATTGAGCCTCAGTCTACATCAGTAGTCTCAACCTAACAAAAAAACATTAAACCCTAACAACCTTAGCAAGTAAAATCATGGTAACATAGTGGGAGAGGTTTTGAAATATCGCCTCGTACACAGACAATGTCATACAACCTTGCTCAAACCTGGAGAATTGATCCCTAAGATGATCTCTAACACTGCAGGAAATGAACCTTGCCAAGAAAGCCTTATAAAGCTAGGTTAAGGTGATTTGAGGAGACCCAATTACTCTAGTCTCAATAAATGTATGCCACCACTTTTTGGCTATCCCATCAAGCTGATATGCAGTGAAGTCAGCTACTCTTAACTCCACAAGACAAAGGTATGAAGCAGCTCACGATAAGTATTAAGAAACATGTGGGCATCTTCACCCACAGCTCCAGCAAAACATAGAGATGAAAGCCTCAAGAACACTTCAGGCATCTTCTGCTCCACCAGCGACATAGCTTCAGCCGCAACCATGGGCTAGGCACCCTATATGGTACATATGCCTGAGGTTCCTCTGTTGTAGGCTGATCCTCTAGACCTTGTGTTGGTGCAAGTGTCAGTACTGGCGCATGTGCTGGTGCTAGTGGTGGTATAGCAGCTAGGGCCTATTGTTTACCTCAAGCATTGTCAAAAGCTGAGCAATAGTTGCGTGGAGGTCTGGCATCATAGCTGGTTGTGGTGGTGGCTGAGCAGGTACAGAGCACACCAATTTCACTAGAATGTAGGTTGCTAGAGGATCCCGTACTGGCTCTATGACATTCTCTCTCTTTTTGTGGGGTTGCAACCTTACTTGACAAAGGTGGTGGACCCCTACCCCAATCTGGATCGTGGCACGTACAAACCATCCTACAAAAAGAGTGAAAGAAGTGAGATTTCAAGAAACCAATAACACACAGGCTACTCAATAACGATACAAAAGAGAGGAATTCGTAAAGATACCTTGTAGCCTCCCAAAGTTAGGAAACACACATCTCCATACCAATCTGTATGACTCTACTAGGCATTAGCTCTACACAAGTGAGACCGGTAAACCTGGGGCTATGATATCGACCTCTCATGACCCGATCCCTCGAATCATGATGAAACCTACTATAACCCAGAGCCAACCCGTAACCAGAACGACAAGTAAAAAGTACAAGGGTAGAACTAACAAAGAATAGTACTAATAATAAGAAAAGACAGAAATGGAAAGAAAACCAAGAATATATACAATAGATACCCTCTCAAAACCTTGAAGTCATGAGTACTAAGTTTTCTAGTTCGATAAATATAAGTCCCGAAAGGGACCACAACAAGTCGTCTAAAAGGCAAAAGATAAGCTAACATATATACTGAAAGAGACATATTGATCCAGGATTCCAACTTCTCACCCTCATCTCTGGTATCTACAGATGCAAAAGATGGCCCAAATGATCATCATTGGTAGGTGGTACTAGGACCTACATAACAAAAAGATGCAAAGTGTAGCATAAGTACCAAAAAAGGTACTCCTTAGGATAACAAGTTGATTGAGTAACAAAGGTAAAACCAATTAGAAAAGATAGAATAGAAATAGAAAAAGGTCAAAGAAGGAAAAAAAAAGGCAAACAAACATACCAACAGTAAATCTAAGAACAACTAAAATAAACCTATTTGGACCAATTTAAGCCTAGAAGGTACACAAGTGCACAAGTTTAAATAAAACCTTAAAAGACGCATATAAGCCTGACAGGTACACAGAATAGCTAAGTCAACAAGAAAGAAGAGTAACCTAGATGAGAATTAAAGGATGTTAACCAAGAACCATCCAACTCCCAACTCATCCAGCAAGAGTGAAATACAACTCAGGTTGCCCAGCCATACAGTCATTTTCCAAGGGCGTAAGATGTCTAGCTAGAAAGAGTGTTGCACAGGAGTGTAAACTCTGTAGAGGATCTCAACTAACAAGGACACCCAGCTAGCCAGTTGTAAAACTTTGAACTTTGGTCAGTTTTTTAGTTTTTGGTCAACTTCAAACAACTATAACTTTTATAACCTAATGGATTAGGTAGCTCATATTGTAACGACCCGAGAGCACCCCCTAGCCGTTACATGCGTATTTGACCTCTCGGAGGTCTTATACAAGCCTTAGCATTCATTCATCGCATAGATCATAAAATCACTAAGAATTTAAACTTATATTCAATAAAACCATAAGACTTCAAGAGTTATCAACATTTGAAAACATCAATACGCAAGGGGAACTACTAAGTCTCTTTAGCAAATCTCAGACAAGAACTTAAAACGTACTAAGGGACACGGCTCTTTACAAATGAAATTGAACTTAAGTGTCTATTACAATGTCTAAGAAACTTCTAAACATAGCCCTCAAATCTTGAGGACATACCAAAGACTTGGAAGAGTGAAGCAACTCCAAAGCACAATATCCTCCTAGTTACCATAACCTACACTTGTAGTAAAATAGAAGAAAGGGGTTAGTACAACACACTAAGTATGAGGATATGCAAAACATGCTAAAAAGGACATTTTTTTCGGAAGTTATGCTTTTATGCCATTTTGATAAAATCTCATGAACATGAGCATAATAGGCACCTTACATGTCACAACCAACAATACAAAGTCATATTCTTCACAATACCTCATAAACATACGTAACCCATTTACCTTTACCTTCTTGCCTTGGACCTCTACCTTAAGTAACCCTTAAGCAATACCTTTGTGCAATGTATGGGCAACATCGCATACCATTACCCATACTAAGGCACCACCTTAAGGTCACACAAAGTGCACTTACCATGCATACCTCAACCTTCACCAATTGATCACATGAAACATATAAGCACATAAGCAAACAAGTCACTTGATAATGCTAGAACACTCATCAAATGTCATCCCAAGTCTCACCTAAGTAGGATATGGTGAGGAAGCCCATACTACCTCTCCATACCACACCCAAGTGATCCTTAAGGCTACACAAGACAAGCTCCATTCACATCTCAACATAAATCGTTCATTCAACTTAATGCATTTAGACAACTTCATTCATTAATGACATAAGATCATCACATACATTCAATTCAACATAAGCACTTACATTCAATTCATTATGACTCACTTTCACATTAGCATGCTCAAAGACCAAAGTTTTCATTAATTAGCCCAAAGAGACTCATTCATTCATTATCATTACTAAGACACACCAAGATCTCCCTTAAATGTCTACTTGTGCAATGTCTAGATGATGTCCCATTGCACCACCTATCTTAAGTAGTACATTCTTAAGAGACCCTAGTTCATTCATTCATTAATGTGGGGGAAGAGTCTTAACCGACATAGACCATGGAGCTTGACATGGAATCCCGGTAGTACCCTTACCGGATGAGGGATCCCTACTTGCCTAAGGTAGGGTTATTCATTTAGCCTTTACGTGTAGAGGCCACTAGCTAGTCCTATGTGGGCACATAGTTAAGGGATAGAAGGATTGCTTCTAAGTACCCACATCTCAACTAACGAAGGGGCATCCATCTTAAGGGTTGCTACTAAATACTCACATCTCAAAAAACGAAGGAGTATCCACCCATCTTCATATCCTCTCGGTGCTAGACATTACTCCCCCACGGAGTTTGGACATTCATTTCATTCATTCATTTAGGGATAAAGATTGCTACTAAGTACTCTCATCTCAACTCACGAAGGAGTACTCATCCTAACCCAACATTCATTCATTTAGGGATAAGGATTTCTACTAAGTATTCTCATTTCAACTCATGAAGGAATACCCATCCTAACCCTCATTCATTCATTAAGGAAGCTCTTCGATTCAAAGATGAGAAAACCTTTTATCTAGGAACCCCATTCATTTGAAGGAGTACTTTATTAGACTATCCTTACAATAGATCCAACTTTCATTCATTAGCATTAACTCCAATTCGTTTCATTCATTCTTCAGTAGGTGTGAGAGTTGGTAAACCTAGTCTATCCTAACCTCACCTTCATTACAAGTCATTCAAAGAACAACCAAACATAAATCTCCACACAAGGTCACCTTTCATGCTCTTAGACCATACAAAAATTCACATCATGTCACATTACCTTCATATAATCAACATTACTCAAAACAACAATCATCCAACTTTGCCTACAAGGCAATGATCATAACATGCTTATAAAGTAAACACCTCCCCACTTTCAAAGGGATCAAACCTCACAATTCCAACATCTACAACATATCTATATATATATAAAATACTACAATCAATAATTTATTTACAACTTCATCATCATCATATACGTTAGGTCACAATTGCCCATTCAAGGCCAACGGCCAATATAACACAATTGACCATCAATTCCTCATAATTCAATATAGAACAATACATAAATCAATAGGACATAACAATCTACACATTAATATCACATCATTAGCTCATAATCAATAGACCCACTTTAGACCCAAAATTAGGATTTCATGATATGCAAGGGTTCATGGAGTATTTTAATCTTAAAACCATCGATATTAACATAAATCATCATTTGAAATACTTTCATGCAAGAACCCAAGCTTAGAATTGAAATTGGGCTGTTTAGTGTTTTCGAAAAACATTGAAATCACTTTGATTTGGCTCTTTGATTGAAAGGAGAATTAAAGATAAAATCCCCATACCTTATGATTAGTTCCTAGGAATTTGAAGGATAAATCAGTAGGAACCCATCCCCTAGCTTGAAGATTCATCAATGTCTTCCATGGAGTTCTAAGAGAGAATTTATTTGAGAAGGAAGGTTCAATTTGGGTAATGAGGTCTAATTCTAGATTTTGGGGTTTTAACCACTTAAGATACCCTAAAATAGGTAGAATAAGCATTTATATTAATTCCCCAAAGTACCCAAACTACCCAAATTACCCCTCACTTAGTTGGACCTTTTAAAGAAGTCAAACTTGAGTTTTATTTTCGCAGATTTCGTCGGGAAACAAGTCCGCGACGCGGAGATATTCCCACAAGTTACTGGAATTTAAATTTTGAGATAGAAGAGTCTGTGACACGTTCGTGATGTGGACCAAACTTTTGGCCCTTCGTGAAGTTAGTCCGAGACGCGGACATGCTCCCTCCATAAGTAACTTCAAGCTGCCTTAGCAGCTTGTTTGGCCAAGGGTTGGGGTCCTCCTCGGGGACCCTTAAGGTGGTCCCGGGGAGTCGTACCCAAACATTTTCACCCTAAATACATTTATTAAGACACTAAGGTCACCTCCACTGATTTTAGACACCAAACAACACATAAAAACATGAACAACATACTAGAACACACCAACACGTAATAGACTAGTTTCCGAACGTCTTGGTCATCCCTTGACGTTTGACTTCCAAATTCTTTAAAACTGACTAACAAGGCTATTCTTCATTATTTTAACAAGTTATTAATGCACAAAAAGAATGTGAGGCTCTACTTTATCCTACTTTATTTTTAGGGGTGTTACAATATCCCCCACTAGGGAACATTCGCCCTCGAATGACACTTCAAACATCATAGAGTAAAGACTCTAGGACTAGCAGCCCACAATAAGCATCTAATATCATTACTACGGCACACATCAAGGAGGAAACATCAACTCCACATAAAAAAGCATTACAAGAAGACTTTCATGCAATTCAAGGAAGTAGGAATAACATCTACCACTCAATATGCACAAAACTTTACCATTTTTCATTTCTTTGGAGTAATTTCCTTCTCCATAGCATATCATGCTCATTACAAGATTTATAGGCTCACCTTACAAGTTTCTCAAAAGCATAATCATGCAACATCAAGATCACATCAAGGCATGCTCAACTAGGCATCTCATGGGCAATTTAAACAATTCTTCATAGATGCATATAAATCATGAGGGACATAATCAAGAAAACTCAATTATATATTTAAACAGGAATTCAACTAAAATATGCACATCATAAGGAGAACATGGAAACTCAATTCACATTAGACTCCAACATGCAACATGCTATTAAGAACTCTTTGTTTCAAGCTTGAATTAGAATAAAAGGAAAATATAAGGATATCAACAACCTTACTACTCAACTCATCATCCCCCACTTAGGTTAAACCCATCTAAGGTTATCATCAAACAACAAAGAATATTGACTTACCTTCATTTGTTCCCTTATCCTCGTTATCTTGAAGCATATAGAAACGGTTCCTCTTAGGAGCATTTGGATCCGAGCCATCATGAGCAACTTGATTGGTCTGTTTCCCTTTTGTCTTAAGTGTAGGGCAATCTCTCATCTTATGACCCTTACTCCCACATCCAAAGCATCCATCCGTACCAGCAAGACACTTGCCCAAATGTTGCTTTCCACAAGTAGCACACCTAGGCCTCTCAAAAGTAGAACCACCTTCATTCCCTCTTTGAGGTTTAGGGTTAGACACCCTATCATTGTTGAACATTTAAGAATCTTAGTTATAGAACCTCTTCTTAGACCTAGATTGGTTTTGTTCATCCAGCCTAGCCCTCTTCATATCTCTATTCATCTTTCTAAGCTTTGTCTTCTCAAGTTGTTGAGCATAAACCATAAGCCTAGTGATATCCATATCATGATGGAGCGTGGTCATACGACACTTTTCTTCGACCAAATCGGAAACCCAAATCAAAAACTTATTCATTCTAGCCCTAGAATTTGCTACCAAGGTAGGAGCATACTTAGAGAGTTGCGTAAACTTGAGAGAGTATTCCTTCACACTCATATTCCCTTGACGTAGGTTCATGAACTCAACCAACTTTTCCTCCGTCAACTCTAAGAGGAAAAATCTATCAAGAAAGGTCGTCTTAAACACTCCCCAATCTATTGGGTCAGCCCCTATAGGTCTCTTATCTCTCCATTGCTCAAACCACACTTGAGCTACATCCTTGAGTTGGTAGGAATCCAACTCCGCCTTCTCCCTAGGAGTCACTCCCATTGCATCCACAATCTTAAACACCTCATCTATAAAGTTTTGTGGGTCCTCATCTACCTTAGAACAAAAGAAGGTAGGAGGATTCATCCTTGTGAAATCCCATAACCTTGAGGCCACGGTACTCTCAATAGCATTCACCCTAGGCCTCACATCTCTATTTGCTTGAGTAGTCATGGCACGGGCCAAGGAGAGAAAAGCCTCTCTAATCTCCCCATTAGTCATATCCGGGGGAACCACTGGAACCACATTCTCTTGCCCACCTAAAGGAGCTTGGCCACCTTGCACTCCTTGGGGAGGAACTCACCCATCATCTATCTCATCTCCCGCTCTCCTCCGGTTAGCCCTCGTATTCATATCCTATAAACACAAGAGACAGATTAGGAAAAGAACACTTATAGACCAAACCATAAGGCAAGACATCAAGAATAATGAAAGAAAGTGAAATTTCTATCGTCCTATAGCCTCTCGCTCATAGATGTGTCGCGATTCGCACCGATGAACAAGACTCCACTAGACGTGGCTTTCGAGACTTTGAACCTAAAAGTAATCTTTAAAACCTTATGCTCTGATACCAAGTTTGTAACGACCCGAGAGCACCCCCTAGCCGTTACATGCATATTCGACCTCTCGGAGGTCTTATACAAGCCTTAGCACTCATTCATCGCAAAGATCATAAAAATCACAAAGAATTTAGAACTTTTATTCAATAAAACCAGAAGACTTCAAGAGTCATCAACATTTGAAAACATCAATATGCAAGTGGAACTACTAAGTCTCTTTAGCCAATCTCAGACAAGAACTTAAAACGTACTGAGGGACACGACCCTTTACAAACGAAATTAAACTTAAGTGTCTATTACAATGACTAAGAAACTTCTAAACATAGTCCTCAAATCTTGAGGACATTACCAAAGACTTTGGAAGAGTGAAGCAATCCAAGCAACTCCAAAGCACAAACTCCCCCTAGTTACCACAACCTACACTTGTAGTAAAATAAAAGAAAGAGGTTAGTACAACACACGTACTAAGTATGAGGATATGCAAAACATGCTAAAAAAGGACATTTTTTTCGGAAGTTACGCTTTCATGCCATTTTGATAAAATCTCATGAACATGAACATAATAGGCACCTTACAAGTCACAACCAACAATACAAAGTCATATGCTTAACAATACCTCATAAACATACATAACCCATTTACCTTTACCTTCTTGCCTTGGACCTCCACCTTAAGTAACCCTTAAGCAATACCTTTGTGCAATGTATGGGCAACGTCCCATATCATCACCCACACTAAGGCACCACCTTAAGGTCACACAAAGTGCACTTACCATGCATACCTCAACCTTCACCGATTGATCACATGAAACATATAAGCACATAAGCGAACAAGTCACTTCATAACGCAAGAACACTCATCAAATGTCATCCCAAGACGCAACTAAGTAAGATATGGTGAGGCAGCCCATACTAAGTGATCCTTAAGGCTACATAAGACAAGCTCCATTCATATCTCCACATAAATCGTTGATTCAACTTAATGCATTTAGACAACTTCATTCACTAATGACATAAGATCATCACATATATTCAATTCAACATAAGCATTTATATTCAATTCATTATGACTCACTTTCAAATTTGCATGCTCAAAGACCTACGCTTTCATTAATTAGCCCAAAGAGACTGATTCATTCATTATCATTACTAAGACAAACCAAGTTCTCCCTTAAATGTCTACTTGTGCAATGTCTAGAAGATGTCCCATTGCACCACCTATCCTAAGTAGTACATTCTTAAGAATCCCGGTAGTACCCTTACCGAATGAGGGATCCCTACTTGCCTAAGGTAAGGTCATTCTTTTAGCCTTTACGTGGTAGACACCACTATATAGTCCTAGGTGGGCATAGAGTTAAGGGATAGAAGGATCGCTTCTATGTAACCACATCTCAACTAACGAAGGGGCACCCATCTTAAGGGTTGCTACTAAATACTCACATCTCAACTAACGAAGGAGTATCCACCCATCTTCATATCCTCTCAGTGCTAGACATTACTCCCCCACAGAGTTTGGACATTCATTTCATTCATTTATTTAATGAAAAGGATTTCTACTAAGTACTCTCATCTCAACTCATGAAGGAGTACTCATCCTAACCCAATATTCATTCTTTTAGGGAGAAGGATTGCTACTAAGTATTCTCATCTCAACTCACGAAGGAATACCCATCCTAACCCTCATTCATTCATTAAAGAAGCTCTTGGATTCAAAGATGAGAAAACCTTTCATCTAGGAACCCCATTCATTTAAAGGAGTACTTTATGAGACTATCCTTACAATAGACCCAACTTTCATTCTTTAGCAGTAACACCCATTCTTTTCATTCATTCTTACATTCTTTCATTTATTCTTCACTAGGTGTGAGAGTTGGTAAACCTAGTCTGTCGTAACTTCACCTTCATTACAAGTCATTCAAAAAAGACAACAACCAAGCATAACACATCAAGTCTCTACACAAGGTCACCTTTCATGCTCTTAGACCATACACAAATTCACATCATGTCACATTACCTTCATATAATCAACATTACTTTAAACAACAATCATCCAACTTTGCCTACAAGGCCATGATCACAACAAGCTTATAAAGTTAACACATCTTCACTTTCAAAGGGATCAAACCTCACAATTATAACATCTATAACATATATATAATACTAGAATCAATAATCTATTCACACCTTCATCATCATCATAAACCTTAGGTCACAATTGCCCATTCAAGGCCAACATACAATATAACACAATTGACCATCAATTCGTCATAATTCAATATACAAAAATACATAAATCAATAGCCCATAACAATCTACAAATTAATAACACATTATTAGCTCATAATCAATAGACCCACTTTAGACCTAAAATTAGGATCTCATGATATGCAAGGGTTCAAGGAGTTTTCTTTATCTTAAACCAATCAATATTAACATAAATCATCATTTGAAATACTTTCATGCAAGAACCCAATCTTAGAATTGAAATTAGGGTTTTTAGTGTTTTTGAAAAACATTGAAATCACTTTGATTTGTCTCTTTGATAGAAAGGAGAATCAAAGATAAAATCCCCATACCTTTATGATTAATTTCCTAGGAATTTGAAGGAGAAATCAGTAGGAACCCATCCCCTAGCTTGAAGCTTCATCAATGTCTTCCATGGAGTTCTAGAGAGAGAATTTATTTGAGAGGGAAGATTCTATTTGGGTTATGAGGTCTAATTCTAGGTTTTGGGGTTTTAACCACTTAAAATACCCTGAAATAGGTAGAATAACCATTTATAATAATTCCCAAATGTACCCAAAGTACCCCTTACTTAGTTGGACATTTTAAACAAATCAAACTTGAGTTTTATTTTAACAGATTTTGTCGAGAAACAAGTCCGTGACGCGAAGGTGTTCCCACAAGTTTCTGGAATGTCAATTTTGAGACAGAAGAGTCCACGACACGTCCGCAATGCGGACCAAACTTTTTGCCCTTTGTGATGCTAATCTGAGAGGCGGACATGCTCCCTCCATGACTAACTTCAAGCTGCCCTGGCAGCTTGTTTGGCCAAGGGTTGGGGTCCTCCTCGGGGACCCTTAGGGTGGTCCAGGGGAGTCGTACCCGAACGTTTTGACCCTAAATACATTTGTTAAGACACTAGGGTCACCTTCACTGATTTTAGTCTCCAAACAACACATAAAAATATGAACAACCTACTAGAACACACTAACACGTAAAAGACTAGTTTCCGACTTCCAAACTTTTTAAAACTGACTAACAAGGCTATTCTTCATTATTTTAACAAGTTATTAATTCATAAAATGCATGTGAGGCTCTACTTTATCCTACTTCATTTTGAGGGGTGTTACACATATGGTATATAATCAAAGATCTTTGAATCCTCTTTCCAACACCACCAAGTTTTCTAAATTTCAAAATCGAATGAAATATTTATTCATGTTTGAGTTTACTCTCTCTTGTTAAGGCATTTCATCCGTTTAAAGAAGGGGTATTTTGATCTTTTCTTACACCTAAATGCCTACCCACGTATTGCCCACCCAAGTTAAGGTGTCTAATCATACTACATCAATTTTAGACATTCCATAAGCATTTAGAGAATTGAGAGCAATTTTAAGAGGAGAACGAAGAAGGGTTTCAAGTGTTCTTTCAAGAACTTGACGTTTTCGCCAACAACAAGCATTCTTCAAGGTATGTAAGCTTTCATAGTGTTGGTTTGTTCGCCCTCACGCAAATCATGTAAGTTTCATTCCCAAAGTTGATTGATTGAGATTTTTTATAAGGTTCTTCATGTTTTGGCTTCATTCTTTAATATTGAAGTCTCGTTGAGTTCTTCAGGTGAGAGTCTTGCGAATGAGTGTATTTCTTGATGGATTTTGGTGTGGGTTTCGTTGAAAATGCTTTGGTTTTATGAAAATTTGTGAAATTTAGTAATGGAAATGCATTAGGTATGAATTGAATCGAGTTTGGGAGAGGAAGAAAATAATGGACAAATAATTGCGCCTAGGTCCATGTCATGGAGGAGCTTAAAATTTCCAGTACCAAGTCGATCAACACTCTCCGTGTCACCGAAAGGATACAAAGTACTCTGTCTTGAAACTTATTTCACGACCAAATAATTAAATCCCTCTCCACAACGTGCCAATGCTCTTCTAGTTGTGTCTTCGCTATGTTCTTAATACTAATTATCTAAGCCTTCTTTAATTATAGAGAGATCATATATCCTAAGCATTGATCCTATATTAACTTTTCAAATCAAGGTAAGGTTGAGAGGAAAAGTACAAGAGAGTCTTTAAGTCATTTTGAGAGGTCTTTTACAATTATTCATAATTTGATCTAAAACTTCAGTAAATGAGTATGAGAATGATGAGATTTGACTTTCACATTTCAAAATGAGTACGAGGGATATAAGTATTCCCAAGAGTAATACTTTTACATTTAAAACGAGAGAAACATTGATTTGTAAATAAGTTTATGAGGAATCTTGAGCATTACCTCTTTAATGATGATCTTGTGAGTAATTATCTCAAATTAAGGAAGTGTTACATTTTTAAACATATGAACATGAGTTATATATTATTGGGAGTAGTATTGAGCACCGATATGGGGATGAGTTCACATTACTCAAAATCCTCAGAAACCATGTATGCCATCATGGGTAAAGAGTCATACTTTTTAGTTGATTCCTTATAGCTTTTAAAGCATAGCTTAGTGGATCCACTTAGTTGAAGTGTTTTATACCCCGACAGAATACGATAGTTCTGGCAGCGTGGGCGAGATGATGTATCATCACGTAGCATATAGTGATGGTTGTCGTTTTTAGAATCTCCCAAATAAGAGTAATATAGTTTACTATTGTATTTTTATATATTTTGAGTTATTATCATTGTTTTAAAAACTTTATATATTGCATAATATTATCAGTACTTTCATATTAATTTGAGTTGAGTTGAGTTGAGGTGAGGTGAGTATGTCTTCCCTTTCTATCAGTTCAACCTTATATGTATGTTTCTATTTTCACCTTACATGCTCGTACATTAAATGTACTGACGCCATTCGGCCTAGATCTTTTTATGATGCAGATACAGGTGTTCAAGGTCATCAACTGGTGCTTCATTGATCCTATCGCATTCCAGCTAGCTTTGGTGAGCCTCTTTGCTTTCCGGAGGGCTTCACCTTATGATTTTTCATTAGAGTGTGTGAAGCACACAACATCTATAATTAGGAAGCTGCAACATTTAGTAAAACATTTCACTTCCTCTATCTCTTTTCGTGCTATAGAGTTCAACTCTATAAAAGTTTCTTCCTAATCTATGCTTGTGTGTATCTTTTCAGATCATTCCTCCATGAAAAGCTATTTGAGGTCCTCCTTCAAGGAGAAATGATGTTCCTCAAGATCAAGGGGTCCCCAATGCACCAGAAATGCAACCCCCTCAAAGAGAGGTCACCAATGCAAAGTTATGGGATGTTATCTAGATGTTGAGTCAAGTTGTGACGACTTAAGCTATTCAGCAAAGAGGGGTTCGATAGGATGAAGCTGATACATCTTAAATCCCTGAGTTCTTGATAATGAATCCTCCAAAATTCACAGGGTCAAATGTCACTGAGGATCGTGAAAACTCCATGGAGGAACTACAGAAGGTGTTGAAGGTTATGCGTGTTGCTGATGTTGAGGGTGTTGAGTTAGCTTCAACTAACTCAAGGGTGTGTCTTATACTTATGAGGCCCACGATTCTAGATATTCTATTCATCTAGGCACTATAGAAGATGTATTGTGACTTTAGGCAACAATATTGGTGGGATGGTATAAGGAGAGATACGACAGACTATGTGTCTCGTTGCTTGAGTTGTCAACAATTGAAGGTCATACATTTGAGACCTAGTGGTGAGTTCTAGAAATTAACAATTCTGGAGTGCAAGTGGGATCACATCACTGTGAACTTTGTGGCTGGTTAACCTTGGTCTTCTAGAGTTGTTGAAAGAATTGGGGTCATCATTGAGTGATTGACCAAGTCAACTCACTTTCTCAATCTAGTCTTTATTCAGCACCGAGAGGTTGGCTCATATCTACATTAGAGAGGTGGTTCGTCTTCATGTTGTGTCGGTCTCTATTATACCAGATCAGGGTGCTCTATTTACTTTTAGCTTTTGGAGGTCTTTTCAGGATGAGTTGGGTAGTCAGGTTGACTTTAGCACAACTTTCCACCTGCAGACTCATGATTTGTCAAAGCAGAATATCAATGTCCTTTAAGACATGTTGCGAGCTTCTGTCTTGGAGTTTGGAGGGTCAGTGGGGCCAGTTCATGCCTTTGGTAGAGTTTGCATACAACAACTACCATTCTGGAATCCAGATGGCCCTGTTTGAGGCCTTATATGGTATGCATAGTCGCTCTCCATTTGGTTGGTTTGAGACTATATAGAGACTAGACCTTGTGGTATAGACCTGATTCAGGGGGATTTTGAGCAGTTGACGGTGATTCAGCATATACTTTGGACAACTTATAGTAGACACAAGAGTTATGTTGATCGTAGGCGGCGGGCTTTGAGGTTTTAAATTGGTGATAGAGTTTTCCTCTATGTGTCACCCATGATGGGCGTGGTGAGATTTGGGAGGTGTGACAAGCTTAGACCCAGGTATATTGGGCCTTTTCAGATCCTCTAGACAGTAGGAAAGGTTGTATATGAGTTAGATTTTCCTCTAATTTTCTAATCTACCACCACTCTTTCATGTTTTGATTTTGTGCCGGTATGTTCTGGATTACTTTCATGTGCTCAAATATGATGTAGTAGAATTCTATGATCGCTTGGCCTTTGTGGGGGAGCCTGTTATCATTCTTACAAGAGATTTATGGTGGTTACATTCGAGAGTCTGATGCATCCAAACATACACCTCAATTAAAAAGTATAAATGGTCGATATCAATTTATAGAAATCAACTGGAGTTGAGGTCGATCCCAAAATTCGAATGATAAAGAATAATGTTCGAAAATAAACCCTAAGTAATTAAATTAGTTTGTGAAAACAAGTCCTACTTAAAGTAGGATTGCACTATCGTGAGGCTTCACTAGTAGGCTGACGGCCTGTCTAAGGCTAGATAGCTCGTCAAGCACTGTATGCTCCCATACTTACATAGTGTGGAACTTCCTTCACTAGTAGTCCTCACTAGCAACTAGACGGTCCATATTAAGTACCATGACCTAGCTAGGGTTCTGTGGCCATCAGTCTAAACTTATTCCTCCTCAGCTATTACTGCCACTCTTTCCACAAGTACTCAGACGACTCCTTAAGTGGACAAAAACCTATTTGGGGTTCTGTGGTCTTCATTCTTCACATATGCAATTTCAAGTGTTTCACTACCCCCCCCCCCTCCATGATCCCTCATACAACTTGTCAACATGACCATGGCCTATTAGTGGCTCTGTAGTGTTGTTCTTACTTTCACTTTTTCTCCTTATTTCTATCATTTGCATCCAAGTGTTTTACCTATTAAACATCACCAACAAACATCATATCCATATAAACACACTCAATTTCTCGTGCTAATCATTCGTTTCGAGCGTCAAATGTGTTATGACTTCACGGCACATCATCACCCTGAACTTAGAACCATTGCTTGTCCTCAAGCGATGAAAAAGACAACACTCGACGCTAAAAAACAAAGGAAACATCATAAATATGTATCAACTCTCTCTATAACAACATTATCCAAAATCATCTATCTAACATGCAAGGATCAATGGATGACATCCTATTACACACAATCGATCATGCTTATGCATGTATCAACTATCAACTCTAGTTCCCAGTAGGTATTCTCTGATTTTTTCAAAGGCATAAACTACATCAAGTAATTCTTTCTCAGTGACAGTATAGTTTAGTTGCGCTCCATTCAATGCCTTGTTTCCATTGTAGATAGGGTGAAACATCTTATTTCGCTTCTGCCCTAGAACAAACCCTAAGGTAACACCACTTGCATCGCACAACACCTTAAATGGTTCTAACCAATTTGGACCAATGATTATGGGAGCTGAGATCAATTTAGCCTTCAGACACTCAAAATGTTTAGTGCCTGCTTCATCGAAAGTGAACTTCAACTCCTTTTCTAATAACTTACACAAAGTATGTGCAATTTTAGAAAAGTCTTTGATGAATCTCAGATAGAACCCTGCATCGCCCAAGAAACTCTGAATCTCTTTCACAAAGATAGGTGGGGGCATCTTTTTTATCACTTCAATTTTCGCTCTATCCACCTCCAAACCTTTTTCAAACACCTATTGGCCTAGGACTATGCCTTTCTTGACCATGAAGTGGCATTTGCCCTGTTTAGCATCAGGTTTGCCTCTTCACACCTCTGTAGTTCCCTGCTAACATTTAACAAACAATCATCAGAAGTGTCACCTACCATAGAGGATCCATCGGTTAATATCCCCATGGTTTCCTCAACCATGTCCAAAAAGATAGATATCATACACCTCTAAAAGGTAGCTGGTGCATTACACAATCAAAATTTCATGTTCTTGATGAAATGGTGACATAAGAGCATGTAAAGGTGGTTTTGTCCTACTCCTCTAGTGCAATTGAGATCTAATTATACCCAAAGTATCCAAAGTATCCATCCAAGAAATATTGCACTGTGCTTACCCAATGACTATCAGAAATGTGGTACACCACCCCTGCATCTAGCCACTGGATAATTTCTTTCTTTACCACTTCTTGTATTGGTGGATTCAAACTCCTCTAGTGTTCTATAATAGGACTGCAATCTTATTCAAGTTGAATTTATGAGTGCAAATACATCGAGGTATCCCAATGACATTAGCAATGGTCTAACCAATTGCTTTCTTAAATCTCATCTACACCTTCACCACTTCTTGCACTTGCTCATCTTTAAGATTTGCAGTCACACTAACTAGAAAAGTATTATTTTTTCCTATAATTACGTACCTCAAATAACCCGGCAGCTGCTTCAATTCAAGCACAAACAGTTGTTCAATAGATGGTTTCGCTGAAGGATTTTGTCTATTCTTCAAGTCCAAGTCTAATTTCTTGGGAGAATATGAATATGGCCCATGCCTTGCAGTGCATTTATATTCTCGACATAATCAACCTGAAAGACTTTTACAAAATACATTATCACTACAGCAAATATCTCTATAATAAATATTTCCTCGATGGATGCTTCCATGTCCCCCACTTCAACAATGTAGATCGCATAAACCACACTCATATACTGTAGTTGCTTTATCAGCTTACACACTTTGAATTTGACCTCTTCGTTATTTAGCCAAAATTTCAGCCCCCCACTTTCTACATGAACGAGAGCTCTACCAGTGGCCATAAATGGCCTTCTCAAAATTATGAGAACCTCAAAATCCATTTCTCAATCCAAACTCACAAAGTCAACTAGGAAGATGAAACTTTCCACCTTAACTAGAACATCACATAAAATACCCACAAGCCTCTTCACCGATCTTTCTGCAATCATCAACCTCATTGCGATACGCTTTGGAGACCCCAACCAAGTTGCTTGTTTATGGCCATTGGCATAAGATTTATACTCGCTCCCAAATCACTTAGAGTCTTACCAAAATAAAATGTGCCAATGGTGCATGGTATAGTGAACGCACCTAGGTCTTATTTCTTCTACACCTAGAAACTTGTAGCAATAGCACTACAATGGTGAACATTATTTGCTTGTTCCAAACTTACACCCCTCTTCTTTGTCACTAAGTCCTTCATGAACTTAGCATAACCTAACATCTACTCGGAAGCTTCTACAAATGGGATATTCACTAATAGTTGCCGAAGCATGGAGATAAATTTCAAGAATTTTCCATTTTTGGCTTTCTTCTTGAGCTTTTGAGGAAATGGAGGAGGAGGTCTAGGTATTTATTGGAAAGGAAAAGTTACCTCTATTGTAGTTTCTTTCACTCTTGATGGCTTCTCTACCCTTCTGACTACCTTTAACTCATCCATAATTTCAGCATCAACCTCTGCTTCCTCATCTCTTTCTATGCTCTCTTCCTGCTCTATACTTGCCGGTTTTGGTTCTAGAAGTGATTTACCACTTCTCATAATGATCTCCATGTAATGCCCATCTTTCTTTGGGTTTTGAATGGTATCACTAGGTAGTGTTCTATTCTTTCTCTAGTTTAGTGAGGCTGACAAATTCCCTATCTGATGGTCTAACTTCTTGATAGATGTTGTATGTGAGTCTACAAGTGACTCATACTAGAGAATTCATTTTTCATCTCTTTGATTGCCACATCTGTAGATTCAACTTTTTGATGGACCTTTGCTAACATATCCTACATCCTAGAACCACTGGAATTACTGTCAGCCCTATCTTTGTTACCTAGAGGTATATACACACCAATGCGCTCATTTTTGTATCTCTCTTTATTCTACCAGTTACCTTGCTCTCGGTTACATGGTCTATCATAGTAACCATCTCTCTGATAGTTCCTACCTTGATTTCCAGAATTATAGCATTGGTTGCCTGAGCCCCTTGTGGATTTTGGTTCATTATTGAGTTTAGGTGTGGGATCCAATTTTGCCAAGATGAATTTGTTTTGGAATTTTGACTACTCCACTGTGTTAAATATAAACTATGGTAGTTTGTATATCTTGTTTCCGTGCACAGGGTTACGAACGATTTCGAAACCCAAGTGTGGATTTTGGACCTTGCCAAAACTAGTTGATATGCATCAGCTGGTGTAGGACAATTGCATTTCGCATTTGCGGGCCCCTTGGTCAAGTTCACGAGGGCCTGGGCCTTATTACCTCCAAACCATGTGATCCATTTCCGGCATAGTGATGAAGGGTGACTTTGCTTGATCATCACAATCGCGAGGCAAGGTCTTTGTGAATGCAATGGTCAGCACTCTAGTAGGCCACATCGCCACCTTTCTTTCTGCGATCGCGATAAGTTGGTTCGTGTGTTATTTTATTTAAAGACATGCCATATTCAACTTGGGAGTGGAAGTTTGATGGGTGATATCTTCTTTGTTTTAGCTTGGAATCAAGTGTTTTGAAGTCCCACACGTCTGTATTTGTCGAGGTTACATTGTAGAGTGACCAGATTGTGTTGTGGGACCTTTGTTTGAGGTTAATTTCGTGAATAAGCTTCTTACCTGTCTCTTTTTTTTGTTAGAATTTGTGAACTACTGCATTATTGTTGTTCCACTATTTCAGGCATTGTGTTTAATTTATAAATGCAAGTTCGAGGTGTAGTTTAGGACCTATTGACAGAGTTAATTCAGAAATTTCAAGAGTAGGTCCCATAATTTCTGTTTGTTTCCAAAATTAGTCCATTTCCATTTTATGTGTTATTATGACCTAACAATCGTTCTTATGATGTGATCCTTTTTTTGATAACATGGCATCTTTTGGAGGCCATTCTGAAAGGAAAAGCTTCACCCTTGTAATTTGAAGCACCCGCGGTCGGCCTTCAGGTAGGCTATGAGTTCCTTTCTCATTAGATTATGCATGAATAACTGAATGCATGATGATTATTGTGACTTAGGGTTGGGTACCTACTTATTCCTACATTTCTCTTTAGAAATCATGATTTACAGTTGATTACTACTGCTCCGAGGGTAGTACCATGACTAGCTGGGGTTGTACGTGTGTTATGACATTCTATGTGATTTACCTGCTTTCTTACATGTTTCTTGAAGCTTGTTTGGCCTTAGTCTAGGATAGACTAATGTTGCCTTAGACTTATGAACCTTGTGACTTTGGTAAGTCTCCGACGTCAATCAGACGGACTAGGTCCTTGTAGTTTGGAATAGCATACCTGGATCTGGTAGACTTAGCTTTAGTTTAGGTATTTCTGTAGCTTGTTGGATGTTCTATCTTCTCTCTCTATTGCTGCCACTCCAATACATTACCGGAGGTTGTGTGCTTTCACGGGATTGCAGTACTTCATGCTTGGAGCCTTTAGTGATATCTTTGAGAGTTGATTTCAATCCACAGTGGCTTGGAGCCTACTTGAGATCCTCTTCAGAGATATACACCCCTAATGTTCTCTTGCTATCTAGGGGGATTACTACCGTGGGAGTGGACTTGCGTGTTGGGCGTCCATAATATTTGAGATCCCGTATGAAGTAGACACACCCCCGCGACACTCTTGCTAGGTGGGTAGCTTATGCCCCTAGGAGTAAACTATATTGATGGGCGGCCTAGGTTGTTTGTCACTCTTGCTAGATGGGCAGAGAGTTGACTGCTTCTTTGTTACTTGGGTTGGGAACCTGGCTGATATCCTTGAATTCAGCTATGGGTTACTATTCCTTCCTATAGACTTAGCTATTTTGTGTACTTGTCAAGCTAATATGTCCATTCGATTTTTATTGAAATATGTGCACGAGGTACCTCCTAGGCTTATGGGGTCCAATTAGGTTTAGTTTGGTAGTAATTAGATTTACTTTTGGTATGCTTGTGTGCCTTCTTTCTTTCCTGATTGGACCTTTGTATGAGTCTAGATTCTATCTTTTCTGATTGTCGTTTTGTTTCTTTTCTTCACTTAATTACTCCCTTTGTTTCAAAAAGAATGATCTACTTTCCTTTTTAGTCTATTTCAAAATAAATAACCTCTTTCTATTTTTTTGGTAACATTTTAATTACAACTTTCCACGTGGCATATTTAAGGCCACAAGATTAAAGGGCAATTTTGTACATTTGACATAACTTTAATTTTGGACCACAAGATTCAAAAGTCTTCTTTATATTCTTAAACTCCGTGACAAGTCAAACTAGGCCACTCCTTTTTAAACGGAGGGAGTAATTAATTGAAAATCAATATTATGATTTAATTATATGTATGAGTGAGTTCTCCTTTTGTTGTTTCACTTGTAGTATTAGTTCTAAGATGTGTATGTATTGATTATCTTTTGGTGATCTTATAATTATTGTGAATTAACTGATCATTGCATATCCCTCCTTTTGCATTTGCATTTCCTTTTTTCAACTTTTTTAGATTTGAAAGTTTACCTAGGCTTGTGTATTTAAACTAGCTCTAGAGATCTCTTCATGATACTAGTGAGCAAGTTTCCTTTTCTTTTCACAGTACTATTCATATCTAGATAAAAATAAGGAGGTTATGTGAAAGGTTTCAATTCTCTTTCCTCTATTAGTGGGTTGATTTCTCAGACGATCACTCAAATACACTAATAATTATTATTTCAGCTAGTCTATAAGAATTGATCACCAACTTAATTATTCATTTAAGATAAGTTAAGAAAAAATGAGAATATCTTGGAGATGTAGAGAATCGAAGGAAGAGTTGTAGAATGAGTATTCTAGAGAAAAAAAGTGTAGAAATGTTCTAAAACAGGTAGTTCTAGAAAAAGATAGCTAAAAAATTATTGAAGAGAGTAGTATGTATCTCTCTCTAGATTCTTCCATCACCTCCTATAAATAGAGATGGTCTATTTGATTTGTAACTAAGAAAGAAAGTAAGAAAGAAAGCAATCAAGATAGCAAACAAGAGTTAGTGTTCAAGTAAAGAATGTTTGATGACACAAGTGGCAAGTGACTGATCAAAGATTGTATGACTGAAACAGGTCATTACTTTGGTATAGTAAAATTCAAGTTGTGAGAAATTGACAGTGCCCATCGATTAACGTATCAAATGGAATTTCTTCCAATACTAAATGCCAGCAATCGCTCCTCAGTATAATAACCCAACTACGTGAGTTGGGGTCGATCTCACAGGGAGTAGTGCTTCCTTCGAATTTAATAATAAAAGTGCAATGACAGTCTCTTCAATCAAACAATTCTTGCACAATTAATATTCAAATCTCAAATTCCGTGTTTTAACTACCAATCCAAACTTACACTTTAACAGAAGCAATCAAATATTAGAGTAAAACTTGGAGAATTGATCAACCAATTATTGAATCTCAACGATATGGGTAAACATTACTGCTCATAGTGGGATAATTTGTTGTGGGTAGGTCGAATCATATATAAAGTAACTTTCTCCCGAACAATTACCTTTTCTCTGTTGAATTCTCTCGAACGAGACCTAAATCTTTACCCTCATCAAATCAACTCTCTCGAGCGGGATACAAAGGAAGGGTCACTGTTTTCACTCTCTCGAGCTGAAACTAAGGAAACCCACTACTAAGGACGCTAAGATTGCCACCTTGGTTCCACACCTATCTCTCGAGAAAGTGCAAAACACTGAAATTGATACACGAAGTAACACAATTCAATCTCGACACACAGCAACAACTTAGACCCACTTCAAATTAGCACCATTTTTCCCAATTAACAAACACCCACTATGTAAATTAACCAATTGACTTCATGATCAAAACCCCAAGTAAAGGGTTTTAGCCACTCATTTCAAAAATTAGAGGATCAAAATTAATTATCACTCCCATAGTTGGGTACAAAATGAGAATTATAGATGAAATTCAATTGATAATCTTCTCTCTTACAAAATCTCTCTCAAAACATTGCTAAAATCACTCACTAAACCCTTTGGTAGTGTTTTCTCTCTAAGTAATTCTTTCCTCACTTTCTGAATAAATTTCTCTCTCTAGCCAAAACTAATTTAAACAAGTCTGAAATGTCACTACTCAGGACTACTCGGTGAAGTAAGTCAGGTATAGTTGATGGATCTGCGAATCACCTACTGCTCTTTATCTCGCCTTCATTTTTCACTTTTTCTTGGTCTGGCTACTATGACTTTAGGCGATCTAGGTCGGGATCACCGAATGACTAGGCGATTCACCCAATATACTTCCATCTCGCCCATCAGCACTTGCTTGCATCTTTTTTCGTACTTTTGGTGACCTGGTTGTCCTTCACCGACTAGATCGGCGATAAGCTGAATATGGTTGTTGCATGCCAAATTTTCCCCCATTATAGCTTCAACATTCTGCAACTTTAGGCGGTATCTTGGCTATTCAGCAATTCGCTGAATGATATTGGCAATTCGCCGAACAACATCATCGATCATCAGGTATTCTTTTCTTCATTCCTTAAACTTTCTTTGTTCCTTTTTGCCCAATAGTGTCCATGCTTTGTCTCTAACTCCAAATACCTGAAACTCAAGGGTTTTCATCAGCTATTGAGACAAAATATGCATTTGAGGACACTAAATTTATCAAAATGAATCCTAAATGAGTCCAAAGCGTGGACTCATGAACACCCCCAACTTAAACTTTTGCTTGGCCTTAAGTAAAGCTCAAGTGCAGCAGTTCAAAAAGGATGTCTCGAACAGTGCTACACAAGACTCAATCGTGAATGCACACAAAAAGTCTCAACTTACTCATGCCAGGGTCAATTTTGTACTCAAAGTTTCAAGTTGTGACTCACCATTATCAAAGAAACTCAAGCTCGCTATACTTGCGTCAAATGCAAGTTCAAGCTGAACAAAGGTATTCCAATGCCCTCATACAAAAAAATGATTTCATATTCACACACAATGGTTCAATCATTTAAAGTTCCAGAATCAAGATCAACACTCACACTCAAAAAGATAATCACAATGCATGATTTCACCCATAGGTTTGCCCTTATTTTCCAATTTACTTTTGCTTCAGCTCATTCAAGATCAAAAAGGTCTTTTCAAGGCTTGTAATGGGGCTGAGTCTAAAGGTATGGTCATTTAGGCTTATAGGCTAAAAATACTTATGAACTGTGATATGAACAACACCTTCTTTCCTTCTCTTTGTCATTTTCATTCAAGCTCAAAAGTCACCTCTTATTCATCTTCCATGATTCATTTGAAACCCCATTTTCTTTGTATTTCCACAACTTTATTTCATGACTTTTTCTTTCTTTTTATTTTTCAATTTTTTTTTCTTATATATGGATGGGTTCCATTTTTCTCAAAACATGGCCGTGAGGGACCTCTTTGCATTTAGTTGATTTCCCCTCTCTTTTCACCACACCCACAACTTAGGATTTTGGCCTAAGTTTACTATTCAAACAAACCACAGATCATGAGGATTATGGGTAATGGATAAGGAGAGGTTACAATGTTACCAAGTTTCTTCCAAGAAAAGGTCAAGGCTCAAGGGGTGTTCAAAAGAGGTTCACACACTCACAAGGTAAGCCACAAAAGAGTTATATTTTCAAATTGGTTCACACCCTTTAAGGTTTCCTAAGATCATAAGGGCACCACTCTTTAAGCTCTAGGTAGAGAGAAGACAGTTTTTGGTCCATTCGGGATCCTAGTAGATGAATGAGCATGGAATGGGAGGTTGTCATTTGATTCAACATCAAGACATTTTCCCTCAATTCCTCCAGCACCCTATGCTGCTCCTTGGCTTTTTGGAGTAGAAGTGTGAGCATTGTTTCGATCTGTCCCTCCTCTTTGTTCTTCAGTTTCCTTCGTTGATGAGGTGGAACATATCGCCCCTTCTTGTTGCACTGGACTTCAAAATCCCAAATCTTCTTGGTTAGCTCATCCCGAACATATCACCATTTGCTCGCGAGTGCTGCTTGACATACTCACGTCCTCGATTACAAAGCTCAAACAAGCAAAACACAAAGCTAAAAATTAAGTGAGTAGAACTATAACTAATACGAACAAAAATTCTACTAAACTACAATTCTCAACTAACACCACTCCCCGACAGCGGTGCCATTTTGATTAACGTATCAACTGGAATTTCATCCAATACTAAATGCAAATGATTGTTCTTCTGTATAATAACCCAACTAAGTGAGTTGGGGTCGATCCCACATGGAGTAGTGCTTCCTTCTAATTCAATAATAAAAGTACAATGACAATCTCTTCAATCAAATAATTCTTGCACAATTAAAATTCAAATCTCAAATTCCAGGTTTTAACTACCAATCCAAACCTACACTTCAGCACAAGCAATCAAATATTATAGTAAAACTTGGGGAATTGATCAGCCTATTATTGAATCTCAATGAAATGGGTAAACATTACTACTCATAATGGGATAATTTGTTTTGGGTAGGTCGAACAATAAATAAAGTAACTTTCTCTCGAACAATTACCTTTTCTAAGTTAAATTCTCTCGAACATCAACGCCGATCGAACGAGACCTAGCTCTTTACCCTCATCAAATCCACCCTCTCCAGCTGGATAGAAAGGAAGGTCCACTTGTTTCACTCTCTTGAGCTGAAACTAAGGAAACCCACTACTAAGGACGCTAAGATTGCCACCTTGGTTCCACACCTCTCTCTCGAGCAAGTGCACAACACTGAAATTGATAAACGAAGTAATGCAATTCAATCTCAAAACACAACAACAACTTAGACTCCCTTCAAATTAGCACCATTCTTCGCAATTAACAAACACCAACTAAGTAAATTCAACAATTGGCTTCCTGATCAAAACCCCAAGTAAAGTGTCCTAGCCACTCCTCTCAAAAATAAGAAGATCAAAATTAATTATTACTCCCATAGTTGGGTACAAAATGAGAATTATAGATGGAATTCAATTGATAATCTTGTCTCTTACAAAATCTCTCTCAAAATCTTGCTAAAATCACTCACTAAACCCTATGATAGTGTTTTGTCTCTAAGTAATTATTTTCTCACTTTTTGAATGAATTTCTCTCTCTAGACAAACTAATTTAAACAAGTCTGAAATGTCACTACTTAGGACTACTTGGTGAACTAAGTCGGGTATCGCTGACGGATAGGCAAATCGCCAATTGCTCTTTATCTCGCCGTCATTTTTTCACTTTTTATTGGTTTGGCTACGGTGACTTTAGGAGATCTAGGTCGGGATCGCTGAATGACTACGTGATTCGCCCATTATCCTTCCATCTCGCCCATCAACATTTGCTTGCATCTTCTTTTGTACTTTTGGCGACCTGGTTGTCCTTCACCGACTAGATCGGTGATTCGCCGAATATGGTTGCTGCTCACCGAATTTACCCCCATTTTAGCTCTAGCAATTTGTAACTTTAGGCGGTATCTTGACGATTTGGCATTTCACTGAATGATATTGGAGATTCACCGAACGACATTATCAATCATCAGGTCTTCTTTTCTTTATTCCTTAAGCTTTCTTTGTTTCTTTTTTCCCAATAGTGTTCATGCTTTGTCTCTAACTCCAAATACATAAAACTCAAAGGTTTTCATCATATATTAAGACAAAATATGCATTTGAGGACACTAATTTATCAAAATGAAGCCCTAAATGAGTGCAAATTGTGGACTCATCACCCATCACCGAATACATCCCACATAGTCATATTTCTGAACTATTTCATTTTTAAATAACTAAAGTGACTAATTCTGAGATAATAACTAGTAGCTGATCGACCACTTGAAATATTAACGGACCGTACAAGGAAATAATCCAATAAATTTATTGGTGTTTTATTTGTGATACAATCGATATATTTTTAGATTAGAAAGAAGCATATGATTATTTGTTAACCTTTTGGATTAGGCAGTAACTCCAAGTAGTAACCTCCTCATCTAGACATTCCGAAATATCAATGATGGTGGTGTAACAATTATATTCGTAAGGTTATAGCAGAAGAAATTTCAAGAGTCAATTTGGTGAAGCGTTTGTGCACATGATGAGTCCGCGATTTGGACTCATTTAGGGCTTTGTTTTGATAGTTTTACTGTCCTCAAATGCCTAATTTATGCTATAAATTGATGTTAAAGCCTTGATTTTTAGGTAAGTAAGCTAAGGAGCAAGGAAAGGACACTAACAAGAAAAAAGTAACAAAACAAGCTGAAGAAGTAAAGAGAAGAAATCATGTTGATCGCCAAGACCACTCGGCGGTTCGTCGAGTGGCTCTTTAGCTCGCCTAAAGTTCCAGTGTGCCAGCCCTGGGAATGAAACCAATTCGGATACATAAATGGGCATTCATTTAATCGTCGATCAATTTTGTGACAATACAGTGGATCACCCAAAGATACATGACCTGTGATGCTGAGAAGGGCGGATCGCCGAACCACTCGGCGAGCCCGACTTATCTCACCCAATGGAATTTCAGGCTAAATTTTGGGAAACTTTAAATTGTGTTTTAAAAGGGATTTGAGGAGTTTTCTCTCAGATATTGAAGTTCACATTCTAGAGTTAAAGTTTTCTCTTAGTTTGTAGTTCTTATTGTAGACTTTGAGGATTTGCAAGTGCGTTTCTAAATTTCTTCAATTTGGACCATTGTAAATACTTGGAAAGATTTAGCTAGATCATGGCGAATGTATTTGGTAATCGTTTCCCTATTTTTATGATGTGTGGCTAAAACCCAAATTCTTGGATGTGATTATGTGATTATGTGATTATGGGTTAAATTAGCTTATTGATATTTTTAATTACTAATTTAAATGTTATATTGAAGTGGGTTTAAAAATTAGCTGTGTTTTAATCCATGAATTGTAGTTGCTTAAGACAGAGGTTTTGGAACCAAAGCTCTTGATTAATGGTTTGTAGGTATTGGGTTGATATGGTTTCATGTCGAGAGAGTGAATCCTAAACCCAATCCTACCCATCTTGCTCGAGAGAGAGGATGTATTAAGGTTGTGGGTTGTTCTTAATTGCTAAGCTTGTTGATGTTCGAAAGAAATCACTTGAAACGTGGTAGTTGTTTGAGAGAAAACTATTTTATTTACATTCTACCCTACCCACTGATATGTAGTTATTTATTAGTAGTTTCAATTACCCATATCGTGAAATTTGCAGAGAATCGATCACATCCTGAGAATTCCTCTCTATATTGTTATTTCATTATTGTTTGATTGTGTTGTAGCTGATAATTGCAAAACCAAAACCCCCCATCTGATATTCGTTGTCACCCCTTTAGACTTGTTTACGTGTCTTTTTTGATAATTTCTATTCCTATAACTAGTTAGACCAAATTTGTACTTCATAATTGAATTGGAACACGTACCGCTCCCTATGGGTTCGATGCCA
This sequence comes from Solanum tuberosum, assembly GCF_000226075.1. Classification (NCBI taxonomy): domain Eukaryota; kingdom Viridiplantae; phylum Streptophyta; class Magnoliopsida; order Solanales; family Solanaceae; genus Solanum; species Solanum tuberosum. Next base: position 370,372 of record NW_006238938.1, on the reverse strand, counting down.
ATTCTTTGTTGGGTTTTATACTGCTTAACGATTGTTTGCACCTACAATTGGATGAGGTGTGCATGAAATGTTAATAAAAAATGGCATCGCTGTTGGAGAGTGGTGTTGTTTGAAATTCTTTTATTGGAGTTGAGTTGTGATCTTTTTGGTTGTAGTTGAATCGACCTACTTTATTTTCTATTTTGTGTTGCTTGTGTTGAACAAAGGAAGAGATTAGAATAAATGGGAGTAATGGTAGCCAAGTGGGCCACAAAGACGATATTGGGAACCTCAATGATGTAAATGACCCAAATGGGAATGACCCAATTCCATTGGGTGGTGGGGGTGCAATTCGCCTACCTCTAATTAAAGGGAATGTCATTTTCCATGTCACTAGCACAATGCTACAACTCGTCCCAATAAAGGGATTATATGGAGGATTGGCTCACGAAGGCCCTCATGAGCATATTAGGAACTTCGTGGACGTTTGTGGTTCTTTCTCATTCAAGTATGTATCACAAGAATCAATCCATCTCATGTTATTTTCTTTCTCTTTGATGGGTGAAGCAAACAAATGGTTCGTTGAGTTACCGAGGGATTCCATCACCTCTTGGGATGAGCTAACCGCAACATTCCATGTGAGATTCCTTCCCCCATCAGGGATGAATACACTTAGGGATATCATCCAAGGTTTCAAACACTTCGAAGGTGAATCTATCCATGATACATGGCTGAGGTTTAAGAAGTTGGTACTTCAATGTCGAACCCACGGGCTGCCAAATCATATATTGCAGCAGTATTTCTGTAGGAGCCTTGACTAGTTGAACAAAGGAGTTGCTGATCAACATGTTCCCAGAGGTATAATGCAATAGCCCTATGAAGTAGCGTCTCAACTGTTTGATGACGTGACCAAGATCAATAGGGCATGGTAGAGTCGTGAAGACCAAATCTCTCCTCTCACCTTTAGAAGGACCAAAAAGCAGATCGAAAAGGATCAAGAGAGAGACAAAAAAAATGCCCAAAATTATGACCTAGCTGGATTAATTGGCTAAAAATGTGATGGGCAGTGGTATGAAGAGTGTTAATGTTATGGGTGTATATGGAGCAAACCCCGAAGAAGCTCAGTTTGAAGCGCAGTACAATGAACATATAGAGATGAGGGATGGAGAGACCGTGACAGAGATTGACGTGATCGTAACGCCACTTGGAAGGAAAGAGAGGGTGACAACGACAGGTATGTCCCACCTCATAAGTGTGAAAAGCCCAAGGAGTCTGAAAATGTACGTACGGAAGATATGCTCTGACATATTCTCAACAAAGTTTAAGGGTCAGACAAAGTGTTGGTAGAGATGAAGGAGGATGTGTCTACACTTAATCAGATGGTCACCTCTTATTTCCTGTCAATAAAGCAGTTGGAGACCCAAATGGGTCAAATTTCTTCTTATTTGAATCCAAGGCCAAAAAGGGGCCTACCAAGTGATACCTTGGCAAACCCGAAGAATGATCCATGAATTGGTATTTTCATCGTGCCACGACGTTAACTAAGGCTCTTCTTGGGAGTTAACCCAAGTTTTTGATGCTTTAGGTTTTTTATTTTGAATAATGGGTGTTGATTGAGCAAGTTGAAAAGTGAAAAGTATTGGAAAAGGGGTGATTTGGTGAGCCAAGGTCCAATCAGCGACACACCGAAAAGGTCGGCGAGCCCCGACTTGGACCGCCGTTGGAACTACCAAGCTTGAAGGGGAACTCTATAAAACTCGCCGGGCTACATGCTAAATTGGCGACTCAACGAAAAGGTCGGCGAGCCCGACTTTGTCCGCCCTCAAATTGCTAAGAGTCCTGTAAAACTTGGTGAGGTAAAACACCACTCCGCACATCGCCGAATGGTTCGGCGAGCACGAGTTACTCCACCGAAGGGAGCGCGAACTGAAAGGTTTTAAAGGCTAAATGGTTTAAAATTTCAAAATCCTTCATCTTCTCCCGTTTTTAACCCCTGTACTCTTACTCCCTACTTTAGATCTTTCATATTTTCCATTTTTTTACTCTCTCATTTTATGAATTCTTTGCTCGGATTGTGGAACTTTGCGGCCTAGCATTTCAACTCTTGTTTTCGGCTATAAAGGTTGGTTTTTCCGAACCCCATACTCTAAATGTGTTGTTGAAATCAAATACAATTGGTAATTTGTTGTTGGGTAGCATGATTTAATCGTGTTTGATTATTGGATTGCCCGTAATGAATTAACTTAGGGCCTAATTGTGCTTATTTGATAGATTCCCATGTTCTTCCTTGATTAAATCGAGTATAAATTATTGGGTTGCAGTGAAATTGTATTGGTTCTAGTGGGATGAAGTCTAAGTAACCCTGAATTGTGCGAAATAACGTAATTTTCCCAATGCTGGAGCGTTTGACGTCATTCTTAAGGGCAAAAGTTGTCAAATGTCCAATTTTGGCCTAATCGGGGGATGTCTAAGTACTCTGAGGGCATAGGTAGTTTGGGTCTAATCTTAATTGCATAGTGTTTGTGTTTAAAATTGTTGTCGTGGGCTGCGGGATGATTTTGAGAAATGGGGTTGAAAACTGGTAAAAAGTGCCATTTGGCGAGACAAGTTGGTCTCGCCGAGTGGTTCGGTGGTTCACCAAGTCCCTCCACAAATCGCCCTTGATTTCAAAAATTTGTTGAGTTTATTCTGTAATTTTCAGCGAGATGCTTGAGCTCACCAAGTTCACTCTGTGACTCACCAAAAGGACTTCTTGATCGCTCTTCTGCGCCCCTAACCCCTAAAATACACTGTAACATTTCGGGTAGATACTTCTAGTTCACTGATTTGTGTCGGTGATTCACCGAATGTCCCTGTACATCATCGACTTCTCTTGAATGTTTGAAATTTTTGTGCTGGTACTTTCGGTGAGTCCGATCTGGCTCGCCAAAGCAACTCGGCGACTCACCGAACGGTTCGGCAAGCCTTTCTGCCACTAAATTTTCTGGAAATTATTCCAAGTGTTTTTCCAGTGGTTTGTAGGTATGGCTAGAACCAATTTAAATGACAGTACCATTCCGCCTTAAAAGCGGGCACATGGAGTCGTTATCAATGAGGAAGCAACTGCTTCCACTGCTAAGGGTAAGAAACTACCTCCAAAGGGAGGCAAAGAAAAGTGCAAAGCACCCATAGCTGAGACACTGGAGTACAACTCCAGTAGTAAGGGAAAGTCCTATGATTCTCAGGCTTCATTCTCTGAACCTGAGGATGATCACCTACTACAGGCTCGTAGGGTAGAGCTTTGCTCCAAGGGTACACAGGATCCGTCAAGGGTCCCAGTTGTTTAGAGTCCCCCTTCTACAGCTCGAGCACAGACGGTGGTCCCGACACCACCAGTATAAGGTCCTCCTCCAAGATCACTCAAAAGGTTAGAGGTCGAGGGATTCAGGACCATCTTAACGGAGAAGAGATTGTCCACAAAATGTGTAGTGGACAAGCATCTGGAAGTGTGGGACACCCTACGGTTCCATAGATTCGAGGTCTTCACCAGGCCCCATGGCCCATATATTCCTACCTGGGTCCTGGAATTCTATGCTACCTACGGTGACTTGGTGCCTCAGGTGAAGAAGAAGGCTAGTGCCATCAAACCAGTGGAGTCTGGTAAGAGGCAAGAAGGTTAGGTGCAGTTGGGATGATATAAATGTTGTGTTTGACCGTGCTACTAGATTCATGCATGACTACCAAAGCATGATCCATACACAGATTTTGGTTGACCTCAAGGGTTGGCTGACACTACCCCAAGGTGGATTGAGGCTGGAGCACCGATAGAGAAGAAGGACCTCAACATAGACGCTCGTTATTGGTTTGGGTTTATCAGCAACACGATTATGCCTTCACAGAATGAGTCAATTCTCCGCCACCCAAAAGCAGCCTACTTTGGATATATCAGAGCCAGGAAATGGCTTAATTTGTGTCTGATTATTGAGTAGGAGATATCCATGAGGTCCAAGCAACGCCAAACCTTTTTGCCCTTTCCGGTGTTGATCATAGAGTTATGTCATCATGCTAGAGTTCCACGTGATGAGAAGAGGGATGTTGAGATTAGACTCACATTCTCTACCGACGTCCTGCATATAGAGGCCAAGTACACGAGAGATGAGGCTGACAGGGGGAGAGCAGCTCCGGTGGACACATCCCCAGAGGTCGATATTGATTCACTACCTAGAGAGGCAGTTATGCCTACTCCGGCCACTAGGACTTCAAGAACTTCTACCTCCACTCCTTCCAACATTTCTTGCACTTTTGTTGCTCCCCTGCCACCTAGATCTGTTGTTGGTACTACACCTCTAGGCCTCCGATCACCTAGGCCATGCTTCTTAAGATGAGGCACCTTGCCCTTTCTATTGATGTGCGTACTACCCCGCTAGCCTCAAGATGAGGCACCTTGCCCTTTCTATTGATGTGCGTACTACCCCGCTAGAGGTTGCGGTTCCCGTGATGATTGAGAGAGCTCTTACTGCTGCATTGACACCTCTCAGGTCTTCTATTGATGCCCTTACAGTGGTAGTAAAGGATTGTGAGAGAGGACAGGGTGCTAGTGAGGAGGTGTGATGTTTGCGTAATCAAGACACAACTTCCTATGCAAGTGTCTACGATCGTACAATAATTTAGTAACACAACCAAGAGATGGGGTCGAGTCCCAGGGGAGTAGGCATGAGAATTAGTGGTTAAGTGCAAAAGTGCTAAAGCTAATCGTAGCTAAAGACCTTGGCGAATGAAAACATAAAGAATTGAAAAGGGTGACGCAAGCGTCAAGTATCAAATGGGGTTTTGTAAGCAAGAAACAACTAAAACAGTGAAAATGATGAAAAATACAAGTATGGAGATGGGATTCTTGGGATGTGATAGGAATACGGGATAGACTAAATCATTGGGTACATGTTTTTGATTGTAAATTCATTGAGTATTTGTGACTAGGCTAGACTTTAAGGGGGATAAGCTCTCTCTCTCTCAACTTACCCTATTTTAAATGTGTTCCTCTTTGACACCCACTTGCCGCATGAAGAACAGCCTCTGCCTTAACCCACTCACTCTCTCAAGCTGAGTGTGTGGACATCGGACTAGGGTTCACTCTCTCGAGCTCACACTAGCCATCAATTTAGTGGTCTTCGTTTTACGACCTCCCTCTCGAGCAAGCCGAAAACACATATATGAGATTATATTTGCAACTACAACCTCATTAAGTTCATCCACAACAACTAAACAAAGTCACATTTAAACTACAAATAAACTATCAGCAAGCAAGACCCAACAACTAATCTAACCCGTATTCACAAAATCACACCCTAAGAAATTGGGGTTTTAGCTACGCAAGTAAAAGAGATGAAGAAGTATACCAATATCAGTTTCCATCAATGGGTATGCAATATTAAGTCTTAAAACAAGACAAAAGTGAAGAATCCAAGAGACCCAAGTCCAATTTCTTGAAGATAAAACCCATGAAATTTACAAGTTCTTCAAAACCCTCTCCAAAACTTAGAGAGAATATCTCCAAAACTCTGTCTCCAACTTAATAATCTAAAAACTAGATAAAATAAGGTAAAATTCCTCTCCAAGAATAAAAACTTAACTAGCATTTATAGTTTTCAGAAAATGTGCTCCGAAGGATCTTTCAGCAACGTTAGTCGAGATTACCGATCCACTCGGTGATCCGTCCTTTGGTCGACTTCGTCACCTTTAATTAGTTGCCTTCAACATCTTTGTGTATTGGATCATTAGGCGATGTAGCACTGCTTCGTGGAGTAGCTCGGCGATACGCTGATTGCTCTTTTTCACCGCCGATTTGCTCCTTTCCTTCAGGGCTCAGCACACTGGAACAAAAGGCGAATATGGGATCTATTGGTGATTCTCCGAATGGGTTCGGCGATTCACCAAATGGCTTCGGCGATTCGCAAATTTTCATTTCGTCATTCTTTTAGCTTGTTTTGCTCCTTTTTGCTCGATAGTGACCATGCTTTTCCTCAAACTTCAAATACCTGAAACTTAAAGGTTTTCATCAGATATCGAGATAAAACATGCATTTGAGACACTACTTTCATCAAAATATAGCCCTAAATGAGTCCAAATTGTGGACTCATTAACACCCCCAACTTAAACTTTTGCTTGTCCTCAAGCAAACTCAAGTTCAACCGTTAAAAAAGGGTCTCTTGAACAGTGCTACATAAGACTCGATTATGAATGCACTCAACAAGACTCAATTTACTTATGGAAATATCAATTGTGCACTCAAATATTCAAGTAGTGACTCACCAATATCAAAGAATCTCATGCTCACATTATTTGCCTCAAAATGTAAGTTCAGGCTCAACTAGAGTGTTAGAATGCCCTCACAGAAAGAATGATTCCATATTCGCACATAATGATATAATCATTAAAAGTTCAGGAATCATATGCAACACTCACACTTACAAAGACTTAAACAATGCATGCTTTAACCCATAGGTTCACCGGTATTTTCCAATTGACATTTGTTTCAACTTACACAAGATCAAAAAGGTCTTTTTAAGGCTTGTAATGGGGCTGAATGCAAAGGTAAGGTCATTTAGGCTTAGTGGATTTCATCCTCATGAGATGTGGTATTCACAACACTCCCCTTCCTTTTCCATCATCATTTTTGCTAGTGCTCTTAAGTCATCCCATTATTCACTTCCCATGGATTGTTTGGAATCTCCATTTCTTTGGTACTTTATTCCACAATTTTCTTTTTCATTCTTTTTATATGGAGGGGTTCCCTTTTTCTTCAACACCACAGGTTAAGGGAGACTTTTCTTGCACTTCTTGACTTTTCCTTTTCTTTTCACCCCACCCACAACTTAGGTTTTCAGCCTAAGTTGGCTAGTCAATTAACCACAACTCAAGAGGATTATAGGTAGTGGATAAAGAAAGGTTTAGTGTCCATCAAGTTTCTTCCAAAGAAAGGTCAGGCTCAAGGGGTGTTCAACAGAGGTTCACAGATGCTCACAAGGTAGGCCACAAAGGGGTATATGTCAAATTGGTTCACTCTTTAAATCAACTAAAATCACATCAAGAGCTAGCCTTACTTAGTAGATCGGACCAATGGGGCAAATTCTAGGAGCTATCATGCATGTTTCAAAGTAAGCTCATCACACTAGGCATCGACACTATAGTCAAACAAGACTCCACATTTTCGCTAATGTGCAACGGTCATTACAAAAGACTCGATTCATTACTAGGCTAGTGAAAACGAGATGCAAAGAGTTCACATATTGTCTATGCAACTTCATTTGGCCTCATCGTAGATGCACATTCATGTTCGTTCGATTGAGAGAACTATTCAAGTCATCGATATTTATCGGGATCGAGACTTAAATTTTGCAAAAGAACAGCCACATTCATCACACAAGAGATGGAATTTTTTTTTGGACGGGTTAGAATCATTTTGCAATATAAAATAAAAGGAGCAATAAGCTCAATCATCCACAGAAACAGATAAAACACAATTTTAAAGCAGAACAACCCAGATATATACACAAAACATAACTATCAACACAAAAGGAGTGAGCCTCACCCTACCACAATTTAAAAGGATTTGTCCTCAAATGTAACTAAAAGTATCCAAAAGTAAAAATATAATAAGACAGAGAGGGAGGTGAAGAAAGGTCATGTCTATGTTGTCTCTGTCGAGGTCTCGGTAGCTGGTGTAGCAGTCTATATATGGGCATCAGTGCCCAGAGTACCCTCAGACGGAATAGCAATACTAGATCTACTAGGAGCAGTTATGGATGTCTCAGTCGGCAATGTCTAGATCTCCGGCTGCACAACCGCCTCTATATGATCTAGCAAGTCTCTGAATATGCCCTCATCTCTACTTTCATGTGTCTCCTCAGCATGTACTGATATCAAATCCTCATCAGTCTCTGCATCCAACTATGCATGTGATGTCCCATCCCCCTGCACATCTCCGGTGGTAGCCAGAGGAATTCCCGAGGTCTCAGGAGCATCCTCATCATTTGCATCCCGCATCAGTGAAGTGAAGTCCATAACCTTAAAATAGTCTACATCATTCCTTAAACTCACAACCTCGGCTTTTAAAGCTGTCACATCAGAGGCCTCCCCCTGTCTGCTCTCATAAGCAATGACTCTCACTGTTAAGGCATCAACAGAAGTCTGAAGTGGGGTAAGTGCTGCTATTATGTCCCTATCGATCATCTCTGGAACAGACCTCTCAAGTCGGGTAGCTCTCACATTAGTTGAATAGGCCAACTGCCCCATCTTCAGGATCATGTCCTGAGTAATCATTGCCGGCTGGGAAGATGAGAAAGCACGTAGAGCCTGTGAGGAATAGGAAGAAGGAGCGGGTATATCAGAGGGCTCAGAAGCCGGAGTAGGCGAAGGTGCCTCTACTGGTAATGAGTCAACATTGTCCTCTGGAGAAGTATCTGCTGGAGCTGCCCTCCTCTTGTCAACCTCCTATCGTGTGAACTCGGCCTCTATATGCCATATATCGGTGGAAGAAGATAGGGTTGACCTCAACATCCCTCGTAGTGTCACGAGGTACTCCAGCTCGCTACATAACTCAGTGACCAAAACTAAAATTGGCAGAGACGTCAGCTTCTGTATGGCTCTCATGGCCATCTCCTGTGAAATCAGTAGTCCCAGATCGATCCACCTCCTCTCCATGATAGAACCAAGGCAAGCCACCTTAGGATGGCGCAGAATAGACTCATTCTGGGATGGCATTATGGTGTTGGTGATGAAGCCAAACCAGAACCTAGAGGCGATGTTCATGTCCCTCTTCTCAATGGGAGCTCCTACATCCATCCACCTCGAGGTGGTGTCAGAAATCATCGGAGCCAACCTACCATTCAAATCATCCAGGAACTGAACAATCGGCAACCCCTCGTAAGGGAGTGTTGAGGTCTACCTAATACAACATTAATATGCTCGTTGTGACACTCCACCTCCTTGTCTCTGACCATGACCGACTTTACCGGTTGAAACTCATTTGCCTTCTTCTTGTTCTTAGGCACCAACTCCCCATAAGCAATATAAAACTCTCTTATCCAGGAGGGAATGTGAGGGTCTCAGGGCCGTGTGAACTTCTCGAATCCATGCAATCGGAGAGTTTCAAGCACATCAGGATGCTTGCCTTCCAGACCCTCCATAGATAGTAACTTCTCCTCTATGATGGTCTGTAAGCCATCACCTTTCAATCTATTTAACAACATAGGTGGAGGAACTATAGGGAGTACAAGGGTGACTAGAGGTGCCTGAGCTGGCACTGAATCTGTTTTCGGAGGAGTGGCAGCTAGAGGAGTTCTGGTAGAGGTGGGCTGAGATCTAGCCCGGAGTTCATTCCTTCGATTAAGCAGAAGATGCTCATCGTCTGGTTCAGAAAATGATACTTCAATAGCTGCTCCTTTCCTAGCTATGTGCTTCTTCCTCCTTCCTTTATCTCCCAGTTGGAGGTCATCCCATCTCCTCTTCAGAGTATTTGATCCTCTTTCGTTTATTGTCATGCCCTTTGCTTTTCTCTGGGCTGGTTCAGTTAGATTGGTGCATACCATATCTTCAAGGCATCGAGAGGAATTAAAAAAACAAAATCAAACTCTAGCACAACAAAACTTGTTGCAGATAAACTCGGCGTTCCAATCGGCGAGTCACTGAACCGTTTTGGCGAGCTAAATATGGCTAGCCGATGGGGTTGGCTAAACAATTAAGGCAAGTCGGCGATAAGAGAGTCCTTTTGGTGATTTGTTGACTACTTTCGGTGAGGAAGGGTTTGTCTGCCGACAGTTACAGTGCATAAGGGTCTCAACGGTACAAATCAAGAGTGATAAAGAGTACTTTCGGCAAGTCGCCGAGTGCGTTTGGCGAACTCAGGTGTCTCGCCAAAAGTTACAGACTTAAACCACAAACTTGACACGAAATTAAACGCGAGATGAAGAAAATAGGTGAACCGCCGAGTGATTCAGTGAGCTCAACTCAGCTCACCGAATGACCCAACGTGCCCATTTTCAACCCACCTTCTCGAATTAAATTCCGCAGCCCTTGAAATTGAAATTAAATCATGCACTAATGGAATTCGAACATAACCTATACTACCTATCACCCCGGAATACTCAGACTTCTTCCGAATTTGTCGAATTTAGCCATTTGATGATATTTGTTCTTTAGAGTGGTGTCACCCGCTCTATCAATGCGCAAATTTTCAACATTTAGCACAAATATGAGCTACTCAGACTTCACCCAATCAATTTAACCACACACGATCATAATCCAAATAATTAAAAAGCACAAAAGCTACGGGCATTTGACAATCAGACATTACGGGAAATATTTTCATGTTCAAATAGGCATTTTGATCATTCTAACCTATCAGAGAGGCCCATCACACATCACTACGATACTATTATTGCAAAAGAGTTCAAAATTTTCAACAATAAATTTGGGGTTCGGAAACCAACTTTAGATGCCGATTAAAACACGATTGAAAAGTTAGGCGCCAAAGTATTCCAACTCCGAGCACAAATCAACAAACTAAAATGCTAGTAAAGGGATAAAATAAATAAAAATACTACGTTAGTGTGAATTTAGAAGGTTTAAGAGCAAGGGAAAGTGAACAATTTCAAATTTGAAGTTTCTTGGCCATTATGAACCATCCAGTTCGTGCCTGTTCAGTGACGTTAGTCGCACTTTCCAATTTACTCAGTGACTCGCCAAGTGATCACCTACACCGCCTATTGCGAAAGCTCTTTCCTTTTCTTGGGGGTTAAGACGGCAGTCAACATCTATGTCGCCGACCAGGTCGGCGACACGCTGAACTGCTTCGTAGGTCCACCGAGTTTTACAGTCTCTGACTTAACCTTCAGTTGAGCCAAACGGAGGGTCAAGTCGAACACGGCGACCTCTTCAACGATTTGCCTACTTACCATTTTACTCGCCAACCTGTATTTTCCAAACAGTTTCAGCTTCTAAACCTACGCCACTAACACACCATTATTTATAAAAGAAAAATAAAGCATTTGAAACCTTGGGTTGCCTCCTAAGAAGCGCCTTATTTAACGTTGTGGCTCGACACGAGCTATTAGTCAAGCTTCATTACTGGGGTTAGACCTAAAGCTACTACGAAACCCTCCGTTACTGCTAAGGTACGGATGAGGCAATGCATGGTCCAAGAGGTCTTCGATCAACTTGATTGATCTTGAGTGAGAGCCACTTATTTGATTCAGCACCTCTATGTTTTCCTTCATTTCCTCTAGCATTCTATCTTGCTCATAAGGATTTTCGAGAATGATCAATAGCGTATCCTCGGTACGATTATTTTCATTGCTCCTAGACCCTTCTATCTCATGAGGGGCATGTACTTCCCTTGGCGGTTGCACTGGTTATCCACCTCTGAGATTTTGGTGGCCAAGTCGTTTAGCTGACTTACCAGTGCAGATAACTTTAAGTCACCCTCGACTTATTGTTTTGTTTCAGCCGACTCGTCACCGTTTCCCTCAGCCATGCTTAGGTACCTACCTACATTAACAAATTCAAAGGAAAACAAAAATAAAAATAAAGTTAGTAAGCTACGAATACCAAAAGAAAAATTCGTCTTAAACAAAAAACTTTCACGCAACACCACTCCTCGACAGCAGTGCCATATTGATGTTTACGTAATCAAGACACAACTTATGATGCAAGTGTCTACGATCGTACAATAGTATAGTAACCTAACCAAGGGTTGGGGTCAAGTCCCAAGGGAGTGGGCGTAAGAATTAGTGGTTAAGTGTGAAAGTGCTAAAGCTAATCATAGCTAAAGACTTTGGCGAATGAAAACATAACAAATTAAAAAGGGTGACGCAAGCGTCAAGTATCAAATGGGGGTTTGTAAGCAAGAAATAACTAAAACAGTGAAAACGATAAAAAATACAAGTATCGAGACGGGATTCTGGGGATGTGATAGGAATACAGGATAAACTAAATCATTGGGTACATGTTTTTGATAGTAAATTCATTGAGTATTTGTGACTAGGCTAGACTTTAATGGGGATAAGCTCTCTCTCGAGCAACTTACCCTGTTTCAAATGCGTTCCTCTCGGACACCCACTTGCCGCGTGAAGAACAACCTTCGCCTTAACCCACTCACTCTCTCGAGCTGAGTGTGTGGACATGGGACTAGGGTTCACTCTCTTGAGCTGAACCTCATGTCGGCCCACTCACACTGGCCATCAATTTAGTGGTCTTAGTTTTACGATCTCTCTCTTAAGCAAGCCAAAAACACATATATAAGATTATATTTGCAACTACAACGTCATTAAGTTCATCCACAACCACTAAATGAAATCACATTTAAACTACAAATAGACTATCAGCAAGAAAGACCCAACAACTAATATAACTCATATTAAGAAAATCACACCCCAAGAATTTGGGGTTTTAGCTACGCATGTAAAAGAGATAAAGACGTATACCAATATCAATTTTTATCAATGGGTATGCAAGATTAAGTCTTAAAACAAGCCAAAAGTGAAGAATCCAAGTGACCCAAGTCCAATTTCTTGAAGATGAAATCCTTGGAAGCTCCAAGTTCTTCAAAACCCTCTCCAAAACTTAGAGAGAATATCTCCAAAACTCTGTCTCTAACTTAATAGTCTAAAAACTAGATAAAATAATGTAAAACTCCTCTCCAAAAACAAAAATTGATGCTAAAGCCTTGATTTTCAGGTATGTGAGCTAAGGAACAAGACAAGGACACTAACAAGCAAAAAGGAACAAAACGAGCTGAAAAACTGGAGAAAAGCACTCCTGGTGATCGCCAAGACCACTCGGCGGTTCGCCGAGTGGTTCTTTAGCATGCATAAAGTTCCAGTGTTCTAGCCTTGGAAAATAAACCAAGTTTGCAACACAAATTTGGTATTCGGTAAATCACCGATCAGTTCCACGATAATACACTCGATCGCCCAAAGTTACGGGACCTAGGATGCTAAGAACCAACGCAAACTGGCGATGGAAAAGAGCAAAGGGCAGATCGCTGAACCACTCGACAAGCCCGATTTATCTCACCTAATAGACTTTCAGGCTAAATTTTGGGAAACTATAAATTTGAACTTAAAAGGGATTTTGATGAGTTATCCCCCAGATATTGCAGTTCCTATTCTAGAGTTAAAGTTTTCTCTTAGTTTGTAGTTCTTATTTTAGACTTTGAGCATTTCTAAACTTAAATCTAAGGATTTGCAAGTGGGTTTCTAAATTTCATCAGTTTGGACCATTGTAAAGACTTGGGAACATTTACCCAGATCCTGGCTAATGAATTTGGTAATTGTTTCCCTATTTTTATGATGCGTGGCTAAAACCCTAATTCTTGAGGTGTGATTATGTAATTATGGGCTAAATTAGCTTATAGGTATTTATTAATTATTAATTTTAATGCTTTATTAAAGTGGGTTTAATCATTATCTTTGTTTTAGTTTATGAATTGTAGTTGCAAATGCAATTCTAACTTTGAGTTCTTAGCTTGCATGAGAGAGAGGTTTTGGAACCAAAGCTCTTGAATAATGGTTTGTAGGTATTGGATTGAAATGGGTTCAGCTTGAGAGAGTGAATCATAAACCCAATCCTATTTATCTTGATCGAGAGAGAGGACGTATTAAGGTTGTGGATTGTTCTTAATTGCTAAGCTTGTTGATGTGCGAAAGAAATCACTTGAAACGTGTTAGTTGTTTGAGAGAAAAACTATTCCATTCATAGTCTAGCCTACCCACTGATATGTAGCTATTTAATAGTAGTTTCAATTAACCATATCATGAAATTTGCCTATAATCGATCAGATCCCAAGAATTCCTCTCTATATTGTTATTTCATTATTGTTTGATTGCGTTGTAGCTGATAATTGCAAAACCAAAACCCCCCATCTGAGATTCGTTGTCACTCCTTTAGACTTGTTTACATCTCTTTTTCGATAATATCTATTCCTATAACTAGTTATACCACATTTGTACTTCATAATTGTATTTGAACACATACCTCTCCCTGTGGTTTGACCCCAACTCTTTTTTGGGTTTTATACTGCTTAACGATCGTTTGCACCTACAATTCGATGAGATTTGCTTGTAACGTTTATCAGCACACTAGCTCTACTAATGCAACTATTGAGGTGATAATATCAAAGCAATGCTCAACTCAAGGAATAAAATTAAACACCCATTTGTGAAGACAATCTTTAGATTTTGCACTTCTTAATATATTGCATGTAGTATTGATATGTTGCTTTTGCTTTTAGAAATAGTTGTTACTAGGTAATTTACCCGCACTTTGTGCAGGCATAAATAATCTTTCGAAGCTTTTGAGAAACCTTTTCAAGAATCGACTGATATAAGAAAAAAGAGAGTAAATTTTAGTAGGTTTTTAGAACATTTCAACAGAAATAAATGATTTGACATTATCACATATCTCAATAATTGTAAATATATAATTAATGATTAAAAATATCTTGATATCTAATCATTTTTATATTTTACATAATTTATCACAATATATGTTGGATGATATAATTGTCTTGTTAAAATTGAACGATGTTCTAATGTAGCGATTAAACATCACTTTTTCTATTTTTTTGTACCTGAAAAATATAGAATCGGATAATTTTATGGTTAGAATAACTCCCTCTGAAAAAAATTTATGTGAAAGTTTTCAATAATAAATATTAGTTATAAATAAGTTAAGATCGTTAAAAAATGTACAACACAACAACATAAATAAATTGTTGTAGAGACAATCTACTTGTCTGAGGTCAAACAATAACCACTTTTCATTATTGTTACTTTGTTACTCTAACAAAATTTATAGAAGGAGAAAAATAAATCTGAAACAAAAACAAAATAATATTGTTGACCATTTTAGAAATTCATTCTTCAATAAACTACTGCCTTGAAGGCCCTTCTAGATGCTTTATCAATGCAACTTTACGACTTGTTCAAAAATATGTATGTATAATATTTGCATTATGAAAATAAAAGTAGATAAAAATATTGGATTCTAGACTCATGTTAAAGAAATATTCTCGAACATTAAAATTTTTAAAATGAGTCTAACCTAGATAACTCAAATGCTCAGTAATGACTTGGGACATTACGGACAACAAATCTATGTTAAGAGACATATCTTATGTAGTTTAAGATATTACTTGTATTTTGAGTCGGTTATGTTTCATATTCTTCAAATTAAATTTTCTGAAAATAGTCATAACTCACACTAAAAATATTTAGAAGATCCAAATGAGTTGGAAAAAAAGAAAAACATTAAAAGGACAAAATTTTTGTCCAAGTGAGATAATATACATACCAAACAAAAAATAATCAATACAATTTTAAGGAAATAACAAAACAGTGAGAAAAAATATACATTAAAGGGAGTAAACTAAGCGATAGCCAATGATGATAACAAATCATTCTAACTAGAAAATTTCCCATGTTTTGGAATAACATACAACACAAAATTGACTAAAACTTCAATCAACTTTCAATCCTTTGTATACACATAATATCACTGATAAAATTTTGTAAAAATAGATAACAACAACATAAAAACCAAAATATATGGGCATGCAAAGTTATTAACTCTTAGAGAACTTTTTGAAGAACACAAAATCGCATCCTTGTATGTGAAGGAATGACGTTATTGATAAAGAAATTATAGATTTGTAAGAGTTTTTTTTATTATACCTTCAACAATTTCAGTAGAGAAAACTTGCTTGAATACCCAATTAACATTTGTTATTTAATCTATACTAACAAATATTTATAATAATAACTTTGCATAAACACAAGTCTAAAAACAACAATTAATAATATAAGCATAAATTAATGACTGTAAAAAAACATACAACGATCTTCAAAAATAGAATGAAACAGAATGGAAAAAATTGAGCTCATTGAATGCACAGAGTCCCATTAAGTAAATTACTCCCCTCTAGTACCCGGTGTTTAAAGGAATAGATCCTCTCAAGATAGAATGATTTTATTCACTAGTGTATTAATACAAAAAAAATTGTGTCAATGAGCCATTCAACATGAGCAAAATATATAAATATTTAATTGTCCAGAAGAAGAAGAAGAAGAAGAAGAAGAAATTTTCGTTGTTTTAAAATGACAGGAAAGTCCTCTATTTATAGACAACAAAGGGTAGTATGAAAAATGATAGTGTCTTATCGGAAAGGTTACAACTCTTTAGAAAAGTTACAACCCTTCGGAAAGGTCACAACCTTTCATAAAAGTCACAACTTTTCATAAAAGTGCAACTCTTCATAAAAGTCACAACTTTTCGGAAAGGTTACAACCTTTCATAAAAGGCACAACTTTTCATAAAAGTGGCAACTCTTCAAAAAAGTCACAATATTTCATAAAAGTCACAACTTTTCATGAAAGGGGAAGGCTAGTTCTGAAATAAAATAAATTAAAAGGGAATTTTGGTTTGTGGTGGCTCCACATAGGCGGGCTTAGGATTCTCTTTGATATATATATATATATATATGATTTGTTGAACATCAACACAAATACTGAGCCAATTCATGTAAATTATAGGAATGGAAAGGTAGTTCCTCATAAAAGACGATGTGGAGATGGTAGTGACAGTGAAATAATTTAGAGCACATAAAAGTGAAATTAATTCAGAACCTCTGGAATAGGAACCTTGGAAGTTGCCTGAAATCTTGACCCTTTTTGCCAATGCCTTAGCCTTACCGTCTCGCCTCACCCCCTCCAGTTTCTTAACATAGTCAGTCACCTCATTAAAGTTTCTCCCTGCATAAGTCAAATGAATAGATAATACTTGCAACTCATAATTTAGTCCCCTAATAAATAACCGGATTCTCTCTTTCTCACTAGTCACCAACTGCGTAGCATATCTAGATAAAACATGGAACTTGGCCTCATAAGCAGCCACAGACATACCACACTGCTCCAAAGCCGTAAACTCAACCTTTTTGCGATCCCTCAAGGTTCTAGGCACATATTTCTCCAAGAATAGAGCATGAAAATGGGTCCAAGTAAGAGGAGGTAAAACTGAAGATCTGCACTCCATATAAGCTCTCCACCACTGCTTAGCCTCACCTTGAAGTTGGAAAGACACAAACTCAACCCCATGCTGATGAAGAATACCCAATTTATGAAGCCTCTCATAGCAATCTAAGATGAATTCATAAGCATCCTCACTCTCAGAACCAAGAAACACAGGAGGTTTTAGCTTCAAATACTTAGTCAAAGTTTCATGCTTATTACTAGTCATAACATTACCCAACAAAGGACAAAAGAATGCATCATTACATCCAGTCCCGCCCACCTTAGGCGCAATTCTAGCAACAATAGGATTAATAGGAGCTTGAGTTGCTTGAGCAGAAGGAAGCACTCCAAGACCAACCAACCCTTTCAAAAATGACATGATCTATCGAGCTAACACTAGGTCTATGGGGGAACATCGGTAGTTTCAGCCTACACCTCTTCCTCTTGTTCCACATCCTCAACATTCTCCTCTTAAATCTCTTTATGATGCGCAGGAGGGTTCTCACTCACAGAAGCATTCTCTACAGGAACTCCATTTCCAACAGGCGCTACTCTTCCATGCCCTTTAACCCTAGCTCTTCCTCTACCCCTGCCTCGACCACAACCTTTCGCTGCAAATTTCTTAGTTGGAGCATTGACGGGAGCTACAGGCCTAACGTCATTATACCTAGTGTTAACCATCTGCAGACAGAAGAGTGAAGGAGGTTAGATACCAATTTGAATCAACAGATACCAATTGGAATCAAGTTATGGCACGAAAGGAGACAAGAGAAATAGAGAGATTTCCTAAAGTCCTATAGCCTCTCGAAGAAAAGTAAAGGCATCCCCGTACCGTTCCGTGAGACTCTACTAGACTCATGTTGGTACATCGAGATCAATGAACCTAGGCTCTGATACCAACTTTGTCACGACCCAGACCGTCGTGATTGGCACTCATACTAACACTCCGGTGGGAGAACCACTACAACAACCCAAACCAAGAAACTAATCTAAAAACTAAGGCATTTAAGTATACGAAAATGAAAATAATAGTTAAAACTAAAGTACCCATAAACTTCAACAAAAGATCTAACAACTAACAATGGGGAAGAAATAACTTAGAACCTGAAAGTCAATGTACAAAAACATCTAAAGTTCAACAAGTCGAAACAAGAAGGGATACAACCCCAATCTAATGAACTAATAAACTAACTAGAACATAAGTCTAAGTCCGAAAATGGTGGACATAGACGAAAGAAAACCCATGGCATCCCGAAAGAATTGGCTCACCCTTGAATTCGAACGATCACTCATATTCTAAGAGAGGTATGTCAGTAGCCGCTTGAAGATGCCCTGTACTCAACAAAAATAAGAGCAAGTGTAGTATCAGTACATAACCACAGTGTACTGGTAGGATCACGCGACTATCCCACTAAGTGTAACATAAGTAAGCCATTAGAACAATATAATCACATGCATATATCGAACATAACAATACTATCAACATTTACGAACAACGAACAACTTCACATTTTATATCAAATCATTTATCCTCTCATGGAACCAAGACTTAAATAGTTAGCATACCAGAACTTAGTACCCGATCCAAATGTTATGCTGTGATGTGTCAACCGATCCCATATTTATTCCAGAACATGGCAACCGAATCAAGTTAATTATATCGGAACGTGGCAAATGATCCATTCACACACTACAATCACAATCACAAGTATATCTTCAAGATCATACATTTAAGTCATGATTTCATGGCAATCATAATTCATCCATCTCAATTACAACAAGTGTGATCAATAATGCAACATTCATATATAGATATATATCATAATGAAGCAAGAACAAACATACATCACACAATGATAGAATCACAACCATCGCCTACCTCAAAACAAGCTTGAAACACTAAGATCTTGATCCTTCCCTTTCCGGATTCATTCTGCTTGTTCTTGGCCTACAGACAATCAATGTAATACCGGAATCAATAAATAATCACTAATTACCCGAATTACTAACAATTCTTTGAACCCTAGATCAAACTCATAATCCCAAGTATCCAAATTAGGGTTGTTCCACCATAGAATCTATATCAAAACCCTCCCCCATCAATATATACCCATTCTATTACGTACTACGGATAGAAAGAACGGATTCGGGGAGTGAAAAGCTTATCTTTAGCCTCAAGAATGGTGGAAAACGAGTAGGAGTTTCCTAGGGTTCGTTCTTTAGCTCTAAAAGTCAAAAAGTGCATAATAAGGTCGTTTAGGGGTTTATTGATGACCTTAAGTCACATCGAGCCTGCCACAGCGGCCCTCAACCCGTTGTAGCGGCCCTGCCAGAGCGGCATAAACTCCCGCCAAGGCGGCTTGCATGAACCAATGAGCTATTTAATAAATCCAAAATCCCCATTTCACAACACACCTCTAACCAATGATGCTTAGAAAATACCTTTTACACTAATATCGTTTCTAGGAGTTCTACTCACCTGAATCCAATTCTGTAAAGTCGTATGAATTCCTTAACGAGTTATCTAACTACTCATGTAATCAAAATCATAAATAATTCACCCAATTGTTACTAGATTTCCATAGACCTTAATGACTCCGATTTCATCCAAATCTGGGCTAGGTTGGGAAATTTCAACTTACTAAGAAAAAGTTTTCCGACCCAAAAATTTTCCTTGTTGACTTTTATGTAATGATGGGAACAGGTCGTTACAGTCATATATGAGTAAATATGATGTTCTATATTGATATGCATACATAAATAAGCTTAGTCATCTTCAATGACTTTAATCATCTTTCGATCTCAAAGCATTTATCCCTAGAATCCCCATTCGGTCTCATCTAATGCCTATTCTAAGCAACCCATTACCTTACTCTATTCCCTCTTTTAAGAATAGGGAAAATAGATCTAACCCATAACCTATCTTTCAAGCAAGTCAAGGACATCAAACCTAAATTTCTAGTATTGAACTAATTACCCACTCCAATTAATTTCTTTCTAGTATCAACCAACGATTGGAAGTAGAGAAAAATATCATCTACAGAGTGGTAGCATAAGTGTGAATATTAATGATACAAGTGATATGGATACAGGAGTAAGTAGAAAGAAACATAAGCAACATGCACAAGTTGTCGGTGGATGTTCTCTTTAAACATTGGAAGGCAAACATGTAGTCTTGGAACTAAAGGATCCCACATTAATACTTTCTTTGAATTATCACATGTTTTCATAAGTACCATAAAAATTGAATTTCATTTGAGGAATAAGAATGAATCATCTCACGGAAAATAAAGGGACTCTAATTTGAGAAAGTTTCTAGAAGATTGACATGTCTTTTATCATTTGACTGTGGTTGCAAACAATAATTTACAGAGAAAAAGTTTATCAAAAGGGATAGATGTTGTACAAATGTGGATGGGTATGGGAATGGATATTACTCAACCAGAGAAAACTATTACTTTTCAAGAAAAGTAAGACCAAACTTTAAGCAACTTTAGGGATGCTCAGAAACATTTAGAAAATGAAATAATCCAAAGCGAAAGCATACCAATTAATTGGCAATTAACTCTATAGAATGGAAATAAGAGTGGTGATCCTCTTAGGTAAAATGTATTTGAATCATACCAATATTTAATAAAAGGAATGAACATCATTATAAAACATACAATTGTGCCTGAGTCAGCTCACACTTTTAGAGAAAGAGTGAACCATCCTAAAGAATGACTTGACTCAGGCACAATTGTCTGTCTTAGAATAGTGTTCACTCCTTCTCTTAAAGTGACCAATGGAACCACATTTGTCTTAAGAACATTACCACTTAATATTGCTCTTCTATAGAGTCAATGGACATTTTAGTATGCTCTTGGTTTGGATTGTGTCAATTTCACCATGTTCCTGAGCACCTTTAAGGGTACTTAACGTTTGGTCTAGCATATCTTTAAAATAAATCTCCTTCTTTCGCAGAGAAGTCGCCATTCCCATACCAATCGGCACTTGTACTAATTCTATCACTTTTGACAAGCATTCTCTTTATAAATTCTTGTCTAAAACCATTTTCATATAATATGAGATATGTCTATCTTCGAGAAACTCGCTCAAATCGGAGTCCCTTTATTTTCCTTGCGATAATTCATTGTTATTCCTTAAATGATGTTCAACTTTAATTGTACGTATGGGAACATATGATGATTGAAATAGAATATTATCACCGAATCCAATTGTTCCAAGACTATTGTTTTGTTCTTTCAAGGGCATTTGAAGAGAATATTGACTAACAACTTAAGCTTGATTCTTATGTTTCTTTCTACTTACTCTAGATCTCTTATCTCTTGTATTCTTAATCTTCACACTTTTGCTATCATATTGTAGCTGACATTGTTTGATAACACTCAAATCACCCTCAAAAACTTATTGAAAGAGTGAGCAATTGACCTCCGTAAAAACCCAATGAAGAGTCGGGATTGAATCCCACAGAGAATGGTATATCATGGAGAATTCTTTATCGAGAGATTTGGACATTAAATTAGGTTATTTGGAATAGTATGAATAATTGGTTGGATGGTACCACCAACTTAATATAAAGCATTGTTGTGAATTATCGAAATTAAACTCGAATTTGAACAAAAGAGAGAAATATCAATCAATCTAGGGGTGCATGGATTAGATATCAATGTCATATATGAGTAAATGTGTTGTTCTATAGTGATGTACATACAAAAATAAGCGAAGTCATCAATAACTCTAATCATCTTTAGATCCCAAAGCATCTATGCCTAGAATCTCCTTTCGCTCTCATCTAATTCCAATTATAAATAGCCCATTACCTTACTCTATTCCCTCTTTCAAGAATAGGGCAATTATATCGTACCCATAACCTCTCTATCAAGCAAGTTAAGAAAATCAAACCTAAATTTCTAGTATTGAACAAATTACCCACTCCAATTAATCTCTTTCGATTATCTTCCAAAGATCGTAAGTAAAGAAAAATGTAATCTACAAACTTGTAGCATAAGTGTGAAGATTAAGAATACAAGTGCTAAGGACTCTGGAGTAGGTAGAAAGAAAAATAAGCAACAACTCAAGTTGTCGGTGGATGTTCTCTTCAAACATTGGAAGGGAAACATAGTAGTCTCGGAACAAACGGATCTGGTGCTAATATTTTCTTATAATTATCACATGTTTCCATAAGTACCATAACAAATATAACGTCATTTAAGGAATAATAATGAATCATCCCATGAAAAATAAAAGGACACTAATTTGAGGAATTTTCTAGAAGATAGACATGTCTTTTATCATTTGAATGTGGTTGCAAACAAGAATTTACAAAGATAAAGTTTATCAAAAGGGATAGATGTTGTAAAAATATCGATTGGTATGGGAATGGTGACTTCTCACCAGAGAAAACTATTTCTTTTAAATAAAAGTTAGACCAAACTTTAAGCAGCTTTAGGGGTGCTTAGAAACATTCAGAATTGACACAATCCAAAGAAAGAGTATACCAATTAATTGGCAATTAACTCTATAGAATGTCAATAAGAGTTGTGATCCTCTTTGGTAAAATGTGTTTGAATCATACCAATCTTTAATAACACGAATGGACGTTTTTATAAGACATACAATTGTACCTGAGTCACCTTGCTCTTTTAGAGAAAGAGTGAACCATCATAAAGAGTGACCTAACTCGGGCACAATGGTCTGGCTTAGAATAGTGTTCACTCATTTTCTTAAAGTGATCCAATGGAACCACATTTGACTTAAGAACATTACCACTACTATTTCCATTTTATAGAGTCAATGGACAATTTGGTATGCTCTTGCTTTGAATTGTTTCATTTTCACCATTTTCCTGAGGACATTTAAATTTACTTAATGTTTGGTCTAGCTTCTCTTTAAAACATATCTCCTTCTTTCGCTGAGAAGTCACCATTCCCATACCAGTAGACATTTGTACTACATCTATCCCTTTTGATAAATTTATCTCTATAAAGTCTTGTCTACAACCACATTCATATGATACGAGATATGTCTATCTTCAAGAAACTTGCTCAAATTGGAGTCCCTTTATTTTCCTTGCGATGATTCATTGCTATTCCTCAAATGACGTTTTACTTTTATTATGCTTATAGGAACATATGATGATTGAAATAGAATATTAGCACCGAATCTGTTAGTTCCAAGATTATTGTTTTGTCCTTTCAAGGGAATTTGAAGAGAATATCCACTAACAACTTGAGCTTGACTCTTATGTTTCTTTCTACTTACTCCACATCCCTATCTCTTGTATTCTTAATCTTCACACTTTTACTATCATTCTATAGCTAACGTTTTTGATAATGCTCAAATCAACCTCCAATCCAATTAAAAGAGTGAGCTATCGGCCTAAGTAAAAACTCGATGAAGAGTCACGGTCGAATCCCACTGAGAATGGTATCATGGAGAATTCTTTATCGAGAGATTTGAACTTTAAATTCGCTTATTTGGAATAGTACGAACAATTGGGTGGATGGTACCACCACCATAATACAAAGATTTGTTGTCAATTATCGCAATTAAACTAAAATTTGAACAAAATCAAATGTTATCAACCAATCTAGGAGTGCAGAGATTAGATATCAATGTCATATATGAGTAAATGTGTTGCTCTATAGTGATGTGCATACATAAATATGCTAAGTCATATTCAATGACGCTAATCATTTTTCTATCTCGAAGCAACGATGCCTTGAATCTTCTTTCTATCTCATCTAATGCCAATTCTAAACAAGTCATTACTTTACTCTATTCCTCTTTCAAGAATAGGGCAATTAGATCCGACCCACAACCTCTCTTTCAAGCAAGTCAAGGACATCAAACGTAACTTTCTACTACTTAACTAATTATCCACTCCAATTAATCTCTTTCGAGCATCAACCAGAGATCGGAAGTAGGAATTAAGTTTGCAACCTTAATCCTAAAGTTAACTCCATGATAATTAGACAATATCCATACATGAACATATACAAAATAGAGCATAGAACAATACCCACAATAATAAATTAACCCAACCCCGTTAGAGCACCCATAGATCTTGGGGTTTTAGCTACCCATCACAAAAAGTAATGAGAGTATACCTTCCATGAAAGCAACCATGGGTAACTTGAAATAAATCAATAAAGAGTAATTCCACTTTGGATTTAACTTCAAATTGCAAAACCCCAAGAAGTCTAGAAAAAGTATTATCAAAACCAAAGTGTTCTCACTCAAAACTTTCTCCCGAACCAAGTAGTTCAACTCTCCAGTCGAACTCTCTAAAAGCTCTATCATTTTATATTTATATTTTCCCAAAATTTGGCCCAAAAATCCATTTCACAACCAACTCGGAGATAATAGTCAAGCTCGCATAACTCATTCGATGAATCGCCTTTCATTCCCAACTCGCTTTTGTGATGCTCTAGGCTTCAAGTATTTGAACCTCAGTTGTTGAACTCGATTGTGTAACACCTAAGATTTGTGAAAGGGAAAAATAACAGTTTTCAGAAATTCCTGGTGCCATCTGACGGAGGCCAACCTAGGCCCGTGGACAGAACCACGGACCGTAGGTCTGGTCAGTAGATGGTGACCAAATTAAGCTAAGAAAGTCATAAAACACGACCTGGACAAATCAATCGTCGTTGGGTCCATGGATGAGGTCCATAGGTCAGGGTCACAAAATCCATGTTTCTGAAGTGAACGACGGATGTGCAGGACGGACGGTCGGTCAGACCACAGTTCGTCAGACCACGGTCTGTCGGTCAAGACGTAGGTCGAAGGTCAGCAGTTATTTTAGGGGCAATTGGGTCTTTTCCTAAATATTTTATCCTAATACTACATCGTTTTACCCTTCACCAAAACCCTTATATAAGTGATTTTGACCTCAAATTAATTCATTCACTTCATTCTCTTCAAATTCACCAAAAGAAGTTGAGTCTCTCTTTCCCAATGATAATTCTCTCTCTAGAAGATTGAAGGAGAACATTCAAGCTAGGTTCAAGATCAAGCCTTCATTCTTCAATTGCTTTTGGGCGTTTA
Organism: Solanum tuberosum; assembly: GCF_000226075.1. Taxonomy (NCBI): domain Eukaryota; kingdom Viridiplantae; phylum Streptophyta; class Magnoliopsida; order Solanales; family Solanaceae; genus Solanum; species Solanum tuberosum. Next base: position 345,302 of record NW_006238938.1, on the reverse strand, counting down.
TAGAAATATATGATAGTTTTCATCCACGGATTCCGTCCATTCACGGAATTCCAAAATTCTCCTTTTTTCAAAGTTATGATTCCCCAATTAAGTTAGGGTTTTCTTCAATTGCCATGGGTTCTCTTCAATGTTGATTTAAATGATTGAATTATGATCTCTTATGCATAATTTGATGAAATACTGTGATTTTTATAAGGATTCCCCATGAACCCATGTAAATCCCATGTTTTCTAATTATGATGACATGATGTGGGTTTTGAATTATGAAAGAAGAGATTATGAAATTAAGCATATTCTTATGAGATTTTTGTAAATGTTTTAAGGATACTTTGAGAGTAAAGTATCAATAATGATAATTGTTGTTGTGTTGTTGAAAGGATTTCTCATAAACACATTAAAGCATGATTTGTGAAAGGACATTCTCACATAAACGATTCTTAGTGTTAAATGGTTTTCTCAACGAAACTATGAATCAAATATTTTCGGAGCTATTCCAATAAGACCTAGTTTGGATAGGTTTCTAAGTCGTACCTTTCCATGGATGATACTATGACTAGCTTTGATTGGTTACTTAATTGTACCTCTCCATGGATGATGCATTACTTAGTGTGGATTGGTTACTGAATGATATATTTCCATGTGTCACGCCCCGAGCTACCTCCGAGATGCGGACACGGGACCTAGGACCACAAGTGATCCCAAGCTAACCCTGTTGGCATGATTATGAGCATACTAAATATAATAACTGATGCAGAAGCTAAATCATAAATAAGATGAAACGATAGGAATACCCATATACTAAAACTGAGATGAATGAAAACTGATGATTTTAATTCAAAGAAAATATTAACTCAATACTAAGTTGAATCTAACTATATCTAAAAATGGCCTCTAACTGACTAGAAATGATGGGACAGACCCCAGCTAAGTCTAGCAAAACTGAAACTAAAGGACTAAACAATAATACTAAAAAAGAGACTTATGACTATTGTCCTCGGAGAATGAGGACTCACCACTAATTCTGCTGAAACTGGAGACCGGGGAACCGATCTAAGCGTGATCTGGATGCTGGAGAACCTGAACCTACATCACAAGAAGATGTAGTGCATGTATGCGCCAGTACTTGAAAGGTACTGAGCATGCAGGATAGAGTAAAGCTGAAATAAGATATAACTGAACAAAGCAATAAAGCAATGAAATAATCTTAACATGATATAGATACTGAATACTGAGCTAACTGAATGCAATGATGAATTTATAACATGCTGAGGCTGAATACTGAATATACGGATACATGGTCAATGCAATAGAATCTGATTGAACTGTGGGAGCTACTAATAATCGACATAAAACCACATGAGCTAAATATGGAGTCTGATGTATACGCCCCATTGAGAGGACCCAATACACCCGGCCAAAGGTGTAAAGGCATGTTGGTGTAATAACTACCGGATATTTCCCATAGAGGAAACTTACACCTATGTGGCTCATAGTTCTAGGACTATATGGGTACGCTGAACCCTAGTCCAACTCGGTATTATGCTACTCCCAAGAGATTAAGTGATTAACACATTATGACTGAATTTTTGTAATACTGGATATCTCAAAACTGAACATGCAAAGTTGAGAATGCAATAATTAATCTAATAATGATGCATTCATAAAACTGAGGCATGTATAACTAAATACTGAAATATCTGACCTAGCATGTGTTATTCAAGAACTAAAGAAATACATAGCTAGGGTTCTGAAATTCATGCAATAAATTGAGAAATAACATGATAATATGATTTGGAACATTTAAAATAACTAATTCATGATGATCTGTTGAAATTCTTAGAAACCCTAGGTCTGTTCATAATCATGGAATTAACAATCTGACTGAATTTTAGGGACCTAATGAGCGAAAGGAACCCACTAGTGAAATCCCACATACCTGGTGACGAATTTCATGGAGCAAACCTTAGATTTCTGGGTTAGAACTGAAGAAAACTTGTTGCGTTCTTTAACTAGGGTTCTTGACCTCTCTTCTTCTCTTATGCTCTAATTTTTCTATGTTTTGATTAATGATTAGACCTACAGAAGTTCTAGTTATGTTTCTAGGCTTAAACCGACTAAAACCTCATAATTTAGGGTCTAAAGGACGTAGCTTAGGGGTCCCACGAAATAGGAAAAGGACCAAAACAACCCTAACTTAATTCTGGCGAAGCCCATCCACGGAATGAACGACGGTCCATCGTTTGATCTACGGGCCGTCGTTTGGGTCCGTCGGTCAAGTCTGTCCGGCAAGTCTTCACAAAAATGAGCATAACTTTTTACTCATAGGTTAGATTTTAGCAAACTTGGTGTCGTTGGAAAGAGGATTCAATTATCTATCAAATCATAGGTCTTGGGACACATAATATCTTTTGTTCTAAGAGTTATAAGCATTTGAAGTTGACCCAATCAATAATTTTCCTTTAACTGGCTGCTAACTGTCATCTACGGCCAAACCTACAAACCATGCATTGAATGACGGTCCATGCTGGTCGACGGTAGTTTATGTCAGTGGCTGGGTAAAGGAGTCTTCATCCACGGACCGTGGTCTGACCTACGGACCGTGGGTCTATCTGTGGGTCGGAACTTAGCTGACTTTCTGAGCTGGGTTTGGGGAGGGGTTACAGTGGTCAACCACGGACCACCAACACGGGCCGTGGTCAGACCTACGGTCCATGGATGGCAACCGTAGGTCCGGTTTCCCAGAACCCGCTAAATCAACACTCGGGTTCCCCTCAGTAGTGCCCGCATAAACAAGGACAGCACCATCAGTAGTGCTATCCGCCACTCTAATCGCACCATCAGTGGTGCTCACAACAATCGCCACAGTAGGTAGAACCTCAGACATGAGCATAGAACTCACCGCCCCAGCAATCATCTCATGGGCCCTCTGTTGCCTCAGCTGCTCATCTATTATGGAGCCTTTCTGTGCCTTATTCTCCTGCCTGCGCTACCTTTTGCTAGCCTTTTCCTCCTCCGTGAGCTCAGTTATATGACTAGATCGATGCCTCTTACCGCGGGCACGTGCAGGTTGCTCCTCCGCGTCATCTCCACTGAATAGTGCACCCAGGACTGTATCATCGCCTAGTGTAGAGGGTGCAGCCTGTGGCTCAACAGCTGGTGTGGCCAGGATGGCATCAACATCGGCCCGAAGACTAGCTAGCTCGGTCCGGAAAGTGGATATATCAGTAGTGGAAGCTAGCGTCTCTAGAACCCTCAACTCGAAGGCATCAAGCCGCTTATCAAATGCTTGGACCTTTTGGTCCGTTTTTGCCTCCATCCTCTTTCTACTCTCTTCGGACTCAACAATCAACTTTCGTAACCAGGGCTTAATGTGGTGCATCAAGGTCGCCATCTGAGCCTCTAACTTCTGGACTCGGGCCATTGGTATAACATTTACTCCCGATGGAGGGTAGCTCTAGATGAGTTGGGGGCCTGACTAGCGGCCTGAGAAGATGAGGCTGGGGTATCATCAGTGTGGACTGGAAGGATAGGCTCATCACCCTGCATATGCTCCACACCATCGACTAAATCCGTACCCACTGGCACATCGATCTTCGTCCCTCTGCGAGGTGCTACCACATTAGCCTTGTCCCGAATTAAGCCAATATCTAAGGTCCATTTAGGGTGGATCAACCTATCACAGTGCCAGAGCTGCAGTCCAGAGTCCCTGCACATTTGAAAAATCAAACATGGAAAGGGGTAAGTGGTGGAGGTCTTGAATGCCCTCTCGTGAATCTCTGCCAGCAGCATGCGGGCAAAGTCGATCTCCAATCCCACTACTAGTGCCATAACCATGACAGCTCTGTCCCATTTAAGTTGGTTGTCAGCTTTTGTCGGTGACACCCTGTTACGCACCAATAACCAAGAAAACATAGCCACCAAAGTCAAGGTGGCCTTCCGAATACCCAAACGTGCTGAGCTAACCCACTGCACACGTTGTCCATCTACAGCGATGTGCCTGGCCAACCATAGTAAGACAGCCTCCCTCTGCTCGGCATTTTGCCTAAAGGCTCCACTCCTCACAACATCCCATCTGTAATCAAACTCGGTCGTGTTATGAGCCCAAGTATGATTAGGACCAGGGCCATAGAGGAATCGGCTGATAGTGGCATGTGATATGTCTACAGGGAAACCGTGGACCATAGTAGAAGTGATAGGGTCCTGGGCTGTGGGCTTTAATCTCTTGTCAATCGAACCTCGAAAAGTGGCAGCTTAGGAGGCATAGAACTCCCGCACAATCTCCTCGCTATAAGTACCAAGGTCCCGACCATCCAGTTACACTTGTGAAGTTTAAAAATTCAGTGGATGTTGGGGGCAGTGTGCAAGCTCCCAATGAGGACTCTGCGCTTCTCTGTAATAAGTCGGGCTATCTTCTCTATGTCATTCTTCATCCTGGCATCCCAATAAATTTGCCATTGGCCCTCTACACACCATCTATTTGGCTCGCCGGCCACTGGAGTAGGATCATTATTTCGTGGTGCTGGTACAGACTCTGAGCTAGTGGCCTCATGAGACGAGGCTACTTGATCATTTTCACCGGACCCTATGGCTAATTTAGCACCGGACGCTGCAGCATGGGCATATTTAGACCCTGAAGAATGGCTACACTCAGAGCCCGAAGCCTGGGCAGATTCAGAGCCGGACATAGATCCATTCCCTGAACTGGAAGCAGCCCTAGTTGGTGACCTGATCAATGTGCGCTCCTCATTAGACTGGGAGACAGTGACTACATCGGGAATCAGCTTCTAGGGGTGCCTCTGGTGACTAGGGGTGCAGTGGGAGAGGTCCTTGTGTTGGGAGGAACATATGTCGGATCCTATCAGTATCGGTATCTTCGTCGATTAACCAGAAGCTGGGGGCAACAGACTTGGACTTGCCTTGCTTTGTATAGGTGACCAGCTTCTTGGGTGCCATTGTACCTGTGGAATAATTTTTAGTACCAAGACAAACTAACAACACTATCGAAAGAATTTTAGAACTAAAAACAAACCCCAACAAAAACCCAAAAAAATTTCAGACAGTGACTACAGTGGTCATCTACGGTGGAGATCTACGGTCTGTAGACTGATCTACGGTTCGTGGATCCCTTCCGTGGATCAGAGGACCAAAATATTGGTCACAGAGTGAAACCACGGATGTACAGAACGGTCCGTAGATTGATCTACGGATCGTAGTTCACATCTGTAACTTCACACTTAGTGAAATTCACAAGTGCATCCATCCACGGACCCAATCTACGATCTGTAGATTGATCTACGGTCCGTAGACGGGGTCTCGTGGAATTCATTTGTGCTAGATTTCAGACATTCATTATTTTCAATCACACATCTTTGACCTTTTTCAACACTATCCTAGTCTAATCATGCATTTCAACATTCAATCATCCTACTTCTTCATTCTAAGGGTTCCTATTACTCAATCTGATAATCATTTCACACAAAATTCAAAACTCTAGGTCGAAACTTTCATATAGACTAGCATTTAGACATGTTTCACACTTATGAAGGCAACACAATCACAATCTATCATCCCAAGGGTATTAGTACTTAAGATTTAGTCATGCAATTTCATACACTTAATTACCTAAAGTCAAGATCCAACTCCCGACTTTCTTTATTAAATCTATGAACCAAAATTCAAAGTGAGGGGAAAGTCTATTACCTTACAAGCAACGAGGAGTGGGGTGATTGCATGACGACACTAAGCTTCGCAAGACCAAAGAAATACATTTTCGTTGCTAACCCGGACACCAGACCTTTTTGTGGAATATGGAATGAATGATGTGGGGTATGGAAAGGAATCGTTGGAATTCTGGGGGAATGGAATGAGTGATTTTATGAGAGAGTTATAGAGTAATTTAAGGGAGTTGAGGTGTTAAAATATGGTTGGAGAGTGAATGGAGGGAAGTGGAAATGTTTTTAAAATTAGGGGATTTTTAAATAGGGGGGTCCAGGTCGGGTTAGGCAGACTTAGGGTTTGGACGCACGAGACCCCGTCTAAGGTCCGTGGGTCCATTGACGGTCCGTAGATTGGAACCGTCGATGACACTTTAACTTAGGAAAAAAATAGAGCATACCTGGGATCTACAAAAACCATTTACGGTCCGTGGATTGAACCACGGACCATCGATGGGGACCGTAGACCTCTGCACCAGACCTTTTTCTGCAGATTTTTTCATTTCGCCCCTACACATGTAGCAACCATTAGGCCATTCTTTTTATATTTTTTGGTCACTATTTAGACACGGACCCTATGCTACTTCTAGCCAACACTAGTACAAAACTAAAACACCTATCTAATTTGATACAGGGATGCAATCAAACAAAGAAAACTACTAGAAAAAAAATCCTATCGTTGGCTAGATTGTACATCTTAGGTTGCCTCCCAAGCAGTTCTTGATTTAAGGTCGCGGTACGATGCAGGTCTCTTGATTACTTAGACTTCATCAAGATGGTAGGCTTCAACCACTTCTTGCACACTCTCAGCATTTCCCAGATAGACCTTAATCCTTTGCCCGTTTACCATGAACCTAGTTCCATCACTATTCTCAAGCTCAACCGTTCCATGGGGGAGCACTTTGTGAGCAAAAACGGCCCAGTCCATTTGGACTTGAGTTTGCCTGGAAACAAGCGCAACCTAGAGTTGAATAGAAGCACAAGATCACCGTCTGCAAATTCTCTCTTTTCGATTCTTTGATCATGATACCTCTTCATTTTCTCTTTGTATAAGGCTGCACTTTCATAAGCTTTTAGGCAAAACTCATCAAGCATATTCAAGTCATTCATTCTTTTATTAGATGTGGCGCCCCAATCCAAATTTAGTTTCTTCATTGCCCACATAGCCTTATGCTCTAACTCTACCGGTAAATGACAAGACTTCCCATAAACAATTTGGTAAGGAGACATACCTATGGGAGTCTTGTAGGCAGTGCGATGGGCACATAAAGCATCATCAAGCTTCCTTGACCAATCTGTTCTATTAGAATTCACAGTATTCGCCAAAATCTGTTTAATCTCTCTGTTGGACACTTCAACTTGCCCACTAGTCTGCGGGTGGTAAGGAGTGGCTACATTGTGGCGGACACCATATTTCTCAAGTAGTGCCTTGAACAATTTATTACAAAAGTGGGAACCTCCATCACTGATAATTGCCCTTGATGTACCAAATCTGGAGAAAATATTTTTTTTCAAAAATGTGTGACACTTTTACCTTCATTGTTGTGGAGCGCAACTGCTTCCACCCACTTTGATACATAATCAACCGCAACAAGAATATACTTCATCCCATGTGAACTCACAAATGGACCCATAAAATAAATGCCCCAGACATCAAACAACTCTATTACCAATATGGGATTCATAGGAAGCTCTTGCCTTTTTGAAATCCCTCCTTCTCTTTGGCAACGATCACAAGGCTTGGCGAAATCACGAGCATCTTGGTAGATGGTAGGCCAGTAGTACCCACACTGCAAAATCTTTTGCGCAATCCAAATACCGCTATCATGCCCACCCACAGGCGACGAATGGCATGCTTCAAGTAGACTCAACATCTCAACCTCAGGCACATAGCGACGAATAATCACATCAACAAAACTATGATACAAGTAAGGATCATCCTAAGAGAATTTCTTCACATCATGCATAAACTTCTTCCTTTGGTGAAAACAAAAATCCGGAGGCACTAAATCGCTTGCCAAATAATTAGCAAAGTCTGCAAACCAAGGAATCAGATCATGAAAAGCAACCAATACCTGTTCAACTGGAAAAGCATCATTAATTTCAGCCCCATCACCAAGCTTTAGCATAACTTCTTTCTCTAATATGGTCAAGTGATTGGCAACTTGATTTTTGGTACCCTTTCTGTCTTTTACCACAAAATCAAACTCTTGCTACAACAATACCCATCTAATCAACCTTGGTTTTGCATCCTTCTTCGCCATCAGATACCTCAATGTAGAATGGTCAGTATGCACTATGACCTTAGTACCAAGCAAGTAGGATCGAAATTTTTTGAATGCGAAAACCACCGCAAGAAGCTCTTGTTCAGTCACAGTATAATTCTTCTGTGCCACATTTAGAGCTTTGTTAGCATAGTAAATAGGATGGAGTATTTTCTCTTGCCTCTATCCCAATACCATACCAAGCCCAACTCCACTTGCATCACACATTACCTCAAACGGTTGTCCCCAATCTGGTGAGATAATGATAGGTGCAGTAATCAACTTTTCCTTCAACTCTCCAAATGCTCTCAGACAAGCACCATCAAAATCAAACTTAGACTCCTTTTCGAGCAGCTTGCATAACGGATGTTTAATTTTAGAGAAGTCCTTGATGAATCTCCTATAGAAACCTGCATACCCAAGAAAACTTCTAACACCTTTTACAAAGATAGGTGGAGGAAGCTTCTCTATTACCTCTACTTTTGCTCGATCAACTTCGATACCTTTCTCAGAAATCCGATGACCCAAAACTATTCCTTCTTTCACCATGAAGTGGCACTTCTCCCAGTTTAGCATCAGATTGCAATCTTCACACCTTTTTAGTACTTCGGCCAAATGATCTAGACAACGATCAAAAGAATCACCTACCATAGATAAATCATCCATGAACAGTTCAATAGTGTCCTCCACCATATCAGAGAATACTGACATCATACAATGCTGGAAGGTCGCTGGAGCATTACACAAACCAAATGGCATCTGTTTGAAAGAAAAGTCCCATAAGGGCAAGTGAAGGTAGTCTTCTCTTGGTCCTCTGGAGCTATAGAAATCTGATTGTAGCCCGAATAACCACCAAGAAAACAATACCAACCCTTACCAGCAAGTCTATCCAACATCTGATCCATGAATGGCATGGGGAAATGGTCCTTTTCTGTCCAAGCATTTAACTTCCGATAGTCCATGCAGACTCTCCATCCAGTGACGGGCCGCATCAGAACTAGCTCGTTTCATTAATTAAGAACCACAGTAATCCCACCTTTCTTGGGCACACATTGAACAGGACACACCCAACTACTGTCTGCAATGGGAAAAATAACTCTGGCATCCAACCACTTGATGATCTCCTCTTTAACTACCTCTTGCATAGGTGGATTTACTCTTCTCTAGTTGCTCGATACTAGGCTTGTGATCTGGCATGAGTTGGATTTTGTGAGAACAAATACCTGGAGGAATCCCAATAATATCTGCAATAGTCCACCCAATACCTCGCTTGAACCATGTTAACACAGTCACTAAGCACTCTACTTGTCTCGCATTTAAATATGCCGCAATGATGACCGGCAAAGTATTGTCCCTACCCAAAAATACATACCTCAAATGCAGTGGTAGAGCCTTAAGCTCCAAATTCGGTGTCTCCACAATAGATGGTCTAGCGGGTGGGGATTCACGATTCTTCATGTCTAACTCATACTTCTTTGGTTTTGATCGATATTCACATCTATCGAGTGCATCTACCAACTCATCGTACTCTTCAATACCATCACTCTC